>NC_053023.1:583153382-583357780 GCF_003073215.2 Triticum urartu | reverse complement strand
TGATGATCTCTTTTTAGTATTGATGAACTCTTTTTCAAAAGCGATGAACTTTTTCAAAATCGATGAACTCTTTTTCAAATCGATGAACATTTTCAAAATCGATGAACTCTTTTCGAAATCTTTTTTTCAAACCGATGTACTTTTTTCAAAACTGATGATCTCTTTTTCAAATTGATGAATTCTTTTTCAAACCTGATGAACTTTTTTCAAAACCGACGATCTCTTTTCAAAATTGATGAATTCTTTTTCAAAACCGATGAACTTTTTCAAAATCGATAAACTCTTTTCAAAATTGATGAACTTTTTTCAAAATCGATGAACTCTTTTCGAAATCGATGAACTCTTTTCAAAATTGATGAACTTTTTTCCAAATCGATGAACTCTTTTCGAAATCCATGAACTTTTTTGAATTTTGATGAACTTTTTTTCAAACTTGGTGAAGTAATTTTCAATTTTGATGAACTTTTTTTTAATTTGATGAACTTTTTTCAGATACGATGAAGATTGTTTGCAATTTCGATGAACTTATTTCAAATTGATGATATTTTTTTCAAATCGGTGAATTTTTTCCAAAAATCAATGAACTTTTTTTAAATCCGTGAACTTTTTTCTCAAGATTTGTGAACTATTTTTCAACAGGTTAACTTTTTCTCAAAACTGTGAACTTTCTCAAATTGCTCAACTTTTTTCAATTTTTTTTTAAAAATCCAATGTACTTTTTTGATAATGTTTACAAATAATTGAAAAATCAAAGCGCTACAGTTAATGTCATGTGTGCAATAAAGTACACGGCCACAAATGTCCTTAAACGCTTTACGCTGAAATAAGTCAATAGCAAGCATTAGGTCAAGTGGTGAAAGTGTGTTATATCGACTAGAGGGGGGGTGAATAGGCGATTTTTATGAAAGTCTTCAAAACATGAAAGTTTCGAAGACAAATGATAGAAATGAACCTATTACCATACAGCGGAAGGTAAACTACACTAGGCAGACCATAGTCAAGCATTCAATGAAGTGAAACCACAATGACTAATAGCAGCTAGGCAGTAAGGATCAGGTACACAATGAAGACAAATAGTTAAAGCAAATAGGCACTGACTTCACAAGAGCCAACTGTAAATAAAGAGATGGGAAGGATAGAACCAGTGTGCGTGATGAAGACAAAGGTTTGGTAGACCAGTTCCAACTGCGGTGACAGTTGTACGTCTGGTTAGGGCGGATAGGTATTTAAACCAGAGGATACTCAGTCCCGGACACTTAGTCCTGAACACGCAGCTCAGGACACTTAGTCCTCACCGTATTCCCCTTGAGCTAAGGTCACGCAGACCTCGCCCAATCACTCTGGTAAGTTTTCAAGGTAGACTTCCAAACCTTCACAGACTTCGTTCACCGGCGATCCACAATGGCTCTTGGATGCTTAGAACGCGACGCCTAACTAGCTGGAGGATTCACAGTCCTCAAGTGTAATAAGTCTTCAGATCACACAGACAAAAAGACTTAAGTGATGCCTAACACTCTTTGGCTCTGGGTGGTTAGGGCTTTATCCTCTCAAGGAATTCTCTCTCAAAGGCTTCGAGGTGGGTTGCTCTCATACGACAAAAGCCGTACTTTAACTCTGAGCAGCCAACCGTTTATGTTTGTAGGGGGTGGGCTATTTATAGCCACTAGGCAACCCGACCTGATTTGTCCAAAATGACCCTGGGTCACTAAGGAACTGACACGTGTTCCAACGGTCAGATTTCAAACACACACGACAACTTTACTTGGGCTACAAGCAAATCTGACTTGTCCAACTCTGGACAAGATTCGCTCTCATAGTCTTCACTCGAAGACATAGGATTTTAGTTAAGCATCACTTCAGTCATTCTGACTGGTTCTCTTGGACCCCACTTAACAGTACGGTGGTTCCTATGACTCAACAAAGAAGAAAAAGAACTACGAAAGATCTAAGTCTTCGCGCTTCATAGTCTTCATGCGATGTCTTCTCTTGTCATAGTCTTCAATGTGAATGTCTTCACATACCACCTTTGACTTCAATGTATTCATACATTTTTAGGGGTCATCTCTGGTAGGAAAACCGAATCAATGAGGAGTTCTATCTGTGTTATCCTGCAATTCTCACAAACACATCACAAACACATTAGTCCCTCAACTAGGTTTGTCGTCAATACTCCAAAACCAACTAGGGGTGGCACTAGATGCACTTACAGGTGGTTAGGGAAACTCGTACGTTTCTGTAACAGCGGGAGTTCGATCACTCACGAGAACAACATTTTCGGGATTTTTTCGCTCTAGCGCTACCCACGTGCTAGCTTTATCGAATGAACTTTTACTGGGCCGGCCCAGTAGCAACGCCTTCAGGCACCACTAAGCCGAACCGGCGCTAAGAGCGCCGGTTAGGAGCTCCCTGCCAATAGGAGGTCCCAAGCGAGAGCAGCTATTTAGTTCACCGGGCTCATCTGAGCCTGGGCTCCGGGTTGAATTATCGGTCCCAAGCGAGATACTACTCTGTCGCAATCACACGTCGTCCGAGGGGACTGATCCCATTTCCTATTTGGTGCCCTCGGCGGCAGTTAAAGGATATTCTACAAATCAGCGCACAACCCCATCTGGTTTGGGCTTGGCTCATTTCGTTTACGTCGGATTCGATCTCTAAACCTCACACTTCAATACTAACCACGATAACCAGCTAGGACACCTCACCTTTCGTGTCAAAAAAAACCATGATAACCAGCTGGGACACCTCACCTTTCGTGACTACCTACTATTTTCTTCTTCTTTGTTGTGCGTCAACTTGTAATACTAAAAAGAGGACTCGTTTTTAAAAAAAATCTTTGGCTGGTTTTTCTTTGGTTTTTTATATAATTTTTATTTTTATTTTTCCTATATTCAGTTTTCTATTTTTAAATGCTTGAAATTTTTTCAATTTTCACCAACCTTTTTCACACCCATGAACTATTTTTTCCTAGTTTTTTTTCTAACTTTCCATTGAACTCTTTTTCAAAATTTCATGAACTTTTATCAAATCCGTGATTCTTTTTCAGCCTTTTGCCACTTTTCAGTAAACTTCCTTTTAAAATCCATGAAAATTTGGTTTTTTTGCTAAATCTCCAGTGAACTTTTTTCAAATTTCATGAGTGATATTCAAATTTTTGCAACTTTTATAATGAACTTCTTTTCCAAAATTGGTAAACTTTTTTCATATCCATGACTTTTTTCAAAGCGCATGGACTTTCTCGAATCCATGAACTTTTTTCAAAATTAATGAACTTGTTTCAAATATGAGAACTTTTTGCAAAAACCGTGAACATTTCAAATCTGACAGAAATTGTTTGTCAAAATCGATGATCTTTTTTCAAATTCATGAACCTTTTTTCAGATTCCTAAACTTTTTGTTAAATTCATAAAAAAATCCAGATTCACGAACAAAATTTGAATTTAATGAGCATTATTTGAAAATTCTTGAACCTTTTCAATTTTGTCCACTTTTTTCAAATTGATGAACTTTTTCAAATTTGGGAACATTTTTTGAATTCATAGACTTTTTCACATCACGTGCTCGCAAGAGAAAACAAAATCGGTAGCAAACCGCCTTACATAGGCCATGTTTGTTTGGGCTTATACTTAAGTTTTGTAGTTTTTTCACTTTGGCTTGTAAGCCAAAAAAGCTTCTAAATAGGGGATTTTGTTTATAGGATGGTATAAGCCAAAAGGTAAAGCCGAAAGAACCCCCCCACCCCCCTCCCCC
The DNA here is from genome assembly GCF_003073215.2 of Triticum urartu. NCBI lineage: Eukaryota > Viridiplantae > Streptophyta > Magnoliopsida > Poales > Poaceae > Triticum > Triticum urartu. The sequence continues at coordinate 583,354,033 of NC_053023.1, read as the reverse complement.
CCCAAAAAAGCCCCTATTAGGATTTTTTTTTGGCTTTCAAGCCAAAGTGAAAAGGCGGTAAAAAGCTGAAGTATAAGCTCAAACAAACAAGGCCATAGATATAGATCGAACAATTAGTTTGCATGGTGGTGCGAGCTATATGGGCCGCGGCCCACTAGGGAAGTGCGTGAGCGCTAGCTAGTATTTGCGGTGCTTATAAGGTGCCAATGAGGGGCTCTTGAGGCTGGTCATAGTGGGGAGTAACTTAGGCCTCCTTTGGTTTAGAGGAATTTCATAGAAATTCTAGAGGATAGGATTTTTATAGGATTTTTTCCTTTAGAGCCATTTGGTTCATAGAAATGAATTCCTATTCCTACATAGGATTGGTTCCTATCCTCCACATTTCACAGGAAAATAAAAAAGAGCCTAGACTCAATGGAAAAATTCCTTTGGTGTCAACCAAATGACATCTTGTTTCCTATTCCTACTCATAGGATTTGAGATACATGTCATCTCATTTCCTACAAGATTCTTATTCCTATGATAATCCTATCCTATGAACCAAAAGAGGCCTTAAACTAGTAACATGCATATGTTACTAGTCTATGTTACTACCTCTATAGTGCATAGTATCATAGATTAATATCATAGGTGGTCTCATTTATTGCCATGCATGACACATAGTAGCATCATATTTATTATATTACTGTATCTACCTATGTTACTATAACCATCTTTCTCTTCTTTAATTGTTTGTCACATAAGCATGTTTGCGAGTTCCAAGTGCATGATACTACTTATGTTATCCCCACTATGGCCAGCCTGAGACTAATCGGGCCAGCATCGATCTTAGACAATTTGGCTTCACAGTTTGACCGATCGAGCCAGATTTGACAAGATTGCCTTGAAACACCGACATGTTTAATACGGGAGGAACCAATCAAGGCATACTACTAGCGCCCTCTCAACCTCCACCACATGTCGCAAGCTGGGCGTTCCCTCGAAATTTAGTATTTTACTCTACTAGTAATAATGTACGTGCAATGCACGTTTATATTATGTAGAATATTAGTTGCACGTTATATTAGGTAAGATCTATCTGTTGCATCTTGGTATTTGATAGAATATCAATTATTATTTTCGCGGGAAGGTAGGATATTAATTACATGGCACATTTCATGGGATAGCATTGAGTCAAAACGTGTTTATAACCAATGGCATTGGTGGGTAATTAGAGTGTTAAACGCGTTTGATGCTCAACATTGGAGCGATTTGAATCGCTAGATAACATGATTTGACGGTTGAGATGGTTTGGATCTGCCCCTTTGGGTCTTTTTATATTGGTATAGATACGTGTTTTCAAGTTTTAGATGGTTTTCCAGCCTGGTTTCCCTAGCTTTTGGAAGAAAAAGTAAAAAAATCATGAAAACGACGGGTTTTTCTTCTTCCACGGGAGGCACAGATTTGCTTCCCGTGGAGGCACAGATTTGCTTCTGAGGGAGGCACATATTTGCTTCTCGTGGAGGCACATACTCAAAAAAGAAGAAAAAACATCTTTTTTTTTCTTAGAGACACAGATTTGCTTCCGTGAGAAAAAAAATGTTTTTTTTTGCTTTCACGGGAGGTACATATTTGCTTCTCGCGCAGGCACAAAATCTCAAGAAAGAAAAAGGAAATATTTTTTTTGCTTGGGTGGCATAGATTCCGCGAGAGGCATAGTTGTGCATGTCGAAAAGGGAAAAAACGTGTTTTTTCTTCTATGAGAAGCACCTCTCGGAAATGAAAAAACAAGTATTTGTTCTTTCGCGGGAAGCACAAATTTGCTTCCGCGAGAGGCACAACTTCCGACTAGAATTTCTTTTCTTTTGTTTTTTTTCCAAAAAAAGGTTCATCGAAACTTATTAGCATGGGATCTAGTTTCAAAAATCTCGACGGAAGAAATTCAACAATAAAAATGGTTCGAGATTTGAATGCATAGTTTAAGATATAAAACATTTTGAATAAGCAAATCTACGGAAAAAAAAGAACTTCTTGATTATGACAAGTAGCACACATGCAGTGTGTCACTTATCAACTATGAAAAGACCAGAGTGAACTTTGTAAGCGGTACCTTTTAATTAGTGATCTTGGAGTAATACGATGGTCTTTGTGCGTGGACGATATCCGCTTGAAATGGACGCCCCGACACGCGCCACTCTCTGGGGAAATTAGTTCCGTCTTAGTATAATCTAGTTTTCCAAGTCTTTCACGTACTGCCATCATCCACCTCAGTTACGTGTAGTGCATGGCGCCAACCAGTGGCACCATTATACATTGCCCTTCCTAGCCGTCCCATGCTTGATGATTCGACCGACGTGACCATCAGTTTAGTCCGCCCGGCACCCGCACCCGCACCGCACAGAGATGACATGACGACGACACGATCGCCCTGCCTTGCATCATTGTTAACTAAATGGCGCGCGAATGCGTGGCGCCATCAAGCCTTTAAAGCTGCCACGTACATCATCCTCGATCCCATTTCGCGCATCTCTTCCGTCTGGCCGCAGTCGTATGATCATCCGCACCTGCGCTAGTGATAGTACTACAAAGACTATTTAACGCGATCGACGCAACATTAGAATGTGGCCCAGCGCAACACATGCTCGGCGTTTGTCTCATGTGCAACTAAACTATGCCATCTCCGTCCAGAATGGACGGTCGGTCGTGCACCGGTTCCCCTTGTTTTGGGGAAAAAAATTATAATAGTAGTACGAATCAACTGCTCCCCCTTACTACCTAACATTACAATGTGCAAGTGATTAGTGAGTAGTGACGGTGAGGTCCACTTGGCGATCAACCACGTCGATCCGGCCCAAAGTGGTTAGCCTGTAACGATTACGTGATTAACCTTGAGCGTTTTGTCTGCGCGGGCACTAGCTCGTGAAATGAATGGGAGATTCATACTATACTACTACTAGTACATTCGGTGCACGCGGATATGCCCCGAGATCAACGCTTCTTCTGACTTCTGTTTCCTCGAAGGAAAGAAAACGCATGTTACTCAAAGAAAACGGCGGAATTCAGATATTGCCGCGGGGCCTGTCGATTCCATAATTGACATGCTGCCGGTGAGCATGTGAGCCAGCTCCCCTGCCTTGAAGTTGAATCCGTATTTTTGGAAACTAGATGTGGCTTTTGCGCCGCAGAAACTTCACCAAGTTACTTTACCAAAGCTGTTGATGTGCTTTAGTTCTCTCGGTAGATACGCGCACCTTACTGGGGACGATAGCAAAATTTGTGACGGGTGGTCTCAAGTAATAGAAATCGGAAGGAGTGGCCTCTCTTTTATTAAAGGAAACGCATGATTTATGACTTGTCAATTTTCGAACTTGGTGAGCAGCGATACGGTGTGTCTAGTCACGAACGATTCGTCAAGCAACGAAAAGAGAAAGAAAACGGGCGGGAGCAGGTAGCGATCGCGCGCGAGAGGCAGAGAGCAATCATGCATACTCCCTCCGTCCGGTGAAGAATGTGCATCTAGCTTCAAAATTTGTTCACAAAAGAATATATTTTTATCTTTTCAATGCACTTTAAAGTAAAAAAATATATTTCTCTCTCATCACACGGTAATCAAGATCAATAGCAATCTACACATGGCTTTCTTAATTTCTACATGCACTTAGCCCATTGGGGGGTGGATAATTAAAGAGGAGAGAGATGGTGGTTTGCACCTTTCCAATACATTTTTTACTTAACTCCATAATTTGTCCTAAAATTTCTAGATGTACACTCTTCACCGGATGAAGGGAGTACGGCATACCAAAGCAATGGAGCAGCCCGAAAAGGCTCTGTCCTATCACTGGCGACTACCGTTGACTTAACAAACTAAGAGCATTTACGGTTTGACTTAGCAAATTTGTTTCCTTAGTGGGGAATAACTTAGGCTGATCATAGTGGGGAGTAAGAGCATCTCCAATGGTGGTAAGATAGTTGTTGATAGACTTTGCCACATAAATTTTTTGATGATGTGTCATACAATGAATGAGGAAAAAGAAAGGTCGTACTCCCTCTGTTTTTATTTAGTCTGCATATTATGTTTGACCGAAGTCAAACTTTGCAAAGTTTGACCAAGTTTATAGAAAAATATATAAACATTTACCATAACAAATCTATATGATATGAAAGTACATTTAATAATGAATCTAGTGGTATTGATTTTTTATTATATATATTAATATTTTTGTTTATAAACTTAGTTAAAACTTACAAAGCTTAACTTTGACCAAAGCTAATATGCGGACTAAATAAAAACGGAGGAAGTATGTACTCCCTCTGGTCTTTTTAGTCTGCATATAACTCTTGACCCGCATACCAAGGTGAGATTTTTGCAGATGATTTTAGACTAGTATGCCCTTCTGTTTGCATTGAGAAAGCTGCAACACTCTATTTATTGCTGCAAACTAACTGGCTGCATGCAGTCGTATTTTACTCCCACGCATGGCCCCAACATGCAAACCAGGCCGCCTGCAGCCATAACCTCCCGTGCACAATCCCACATGCAAACTGATTAGCCGTATGGTACGCCTCTCCATTCCAAACGCATGCGAACAGTTGCATGCAAAGCAAATAATTAGGGGCAAAATAGAAAAGAAAGACCAAAACATGCTGCCGCGCAGAGTAATACGAGAAAAACGGAAAAACCTTAGACGCAAAGTAAAAATGACCGGAGGAAGTACATGAACCAACATCCCTTGCACAAGCTCCAATGTAGAATGAGAGAGCACTTTATTTATTATCTCACATCCTATTGGACAAACTAGATAGTACAACCCATTGAAGTTGTTGTATGTTAAGGTGTTGGTTGATGACATGACATATTTTACCAACAAGGTAACATACAAACCGTTGAAGATGCCCTAACTTATACTAGTGTCATGCATATGACACTAGTCTAAGTTACTGCCTCCATAGTGCAAAGTAACATAGTGATAGTGTCATCATTTATTAGCTTGTAGACTCATCATTTTTCGGAAAGCGCTATATTACAGTAATATATTATGTTACTCTAAACACCCCTCTCCTTATTAATTACATGACATATAAGCAAATTTATCTTGAAATGCGCTATGTTACTAGCTAAGTTGCTTCCACTATGACCAGCCTTAGACTAGTGTCATGCATATGACATTAGTCTATGTTACCACCCTTATAGTGCAAAGTGTCATACAAATAGCAACATATATGGTTGCATTTATTAGCTTTTAGACTCAACTTTTCTTGGGAAACGCTATGTGATGGTAACATAATATGTTACTCCAAACACCTCTCTCCTTATTAACTAGCTGTCACATAAGAAAACTTGTCTCGGGATATGTTATGTTACTTGCTAATATACTCCCACTATGACCAGCCTTATATGCTCACGGGTGCGTCGGGAGGTGTCCACGGACAGCATCGGACGGTCTCTCATTTGACATGTCGGACTGTCACCCCCCTCCCCCAATTTGAACCCTTAAACTCATGGAAATGCATGCACGTCCATCATGCACGTGAAATGTCACATGTAAATAAACATAAAAATTACTTTAGGTGTCCAATTCAAACATTAGCCTTTTGGTTTTCATTGTAGACCCACATATACTTCACAATATTATTGAGTAGCTACGCATGCACCTGATGATCTAGAAGATTCTGATGCATCTGCAAAAAAATCATAAGTTGGTCTGCATCCTGATCTTCCGGGATGTGGACTTGTTCCCGAGTCGTTTCAAAATCATTGGTTGGGGCTACCCCATCACTCTCGTCTTTGACAATCATATTGTGTCAAATGACACAACATGTCATCAGCTGTCACAAAAGTCTTTGATTCCCACATCATTGCAGCTCCACGAACAATTCTACAATGAGGTTGAAACACTGTGAATGCCCTCTCCACATCCTTGCTAGTTGTTTGGTGCATTGTTGCAAAGTGGCTTTGTTTGTTGCCTTGGGATCATATATGGTCTTCACAAACACCGCCCATTGAGGATAGATACCATCGGCAAGGTAGTACCACATGTTGTAGCCGCGGTCATTGACAGTGTACTTACATGTCGGTGATTCCCCATTGCCATGTCTCCTGAACACGGGAGATCGCTGAAGCACATAGATGTCGTTATGAGAACGAGACATTCCAAATAAAGCATGCTAAATCCATAAGTCATGTGATGCCACTGCTTCCAGTATGATGACAACCTCTTTGGTGTGACCTCGGTAAATTCCGCGCAAACCTTTGGGGCAGTTCTTCCATTCTAATGCATGCAATCAATTGAACCGAGTATACCTGAAAAGCCTCCTGCCTCTCCAATAGCCAACAACTTTTATGTATCCTGCACATTTGATTCTCTTGGATACTCTACTCCAAACACCTACACCACGGCACATGCAAACCTTCCAATGGTCTTTAGGCACGTGCTCTCCCCATCCAGACCATCTCAGTGATGGACATATGCCCTAGAGGAAATAATAAAATGGTTATTATTATATTTCCTAAATCATGATAAAGGTTTATTATTCATGCTAGAATTGTATTGACTGGAAATTTAAATACATGTGTGGATACATAAACAAGTACCGTGTCCCTGGTGAGCCTCTACTAGACTAGCCTGTTGATCAAAGATGGTTAAGATTTCCTAACCATAGACATGAGTTGTCATTTGATAACGAGATCACATTATTAGGAGAATGATGTGATGGACAAGACCCATCCATAAGCTTAGCATTTGATCGTCCAGTTTATTGCTATTGCTTTCTTAATGTCAAATACATATTCCTTTGACTATGAAATTATGCAACTCCTGGATACCGGATGAATACCTTGTGTGCTATCAAATGTCACAACGTAACTGGGTGATCATAAAGATGCTCTACAGGTATCTCCGAAGGTGTTTGTTGAGTTGGCATAGATCGAGATTAGGATTTGCCACTACGTTATCGGAGAGGTATCTTTGGGCCCTCTCGGTAATACACATCACAAGAAGCTTGCAAGCAAAGTGACTAAGGGGTTAGTTACGAGATGATGTATTACGGAACGAGTAAAGATACTTGCCGGTAACGAGATTGAACTAGGTATGAAGATCCGACGATCGAATCTCGGGCAAATAACATACCGATGGACAAAGGGAATTACGTATGTTGTCATAAGGTTCGACCGATAAAGATCTTCGTAGAATATGTAGGAACCAATATGGGCATCCATGTTCCGCTATTGGTTATTGACCGGAGAGGTGTCTCGGTCATCTCTACATAGTTCTCGAATCCGTAGGGTCCGCACGCTTAACGTTCGTTGACGATATAATATTGTATGAGTTATGTGAGTTGATGACCGAATGTTGTTCGGAGTCCCGGATGAGATCATGGACATGAGAGGAGCTTCGGAACGGTCCGAAGGTAACGATTGATATATAGGACGATAGTATTTGGTCACCGGAAAGGTTTCGGAAGTACCGGGTATTTTATCGGGGTGCTGGAAGGGGTTCCGCGAGGCCACCGGCAAGCGGTGGGCCTTTTGGGCCAAAGGGGGAAGCACACCATCCCACAAGGGGGCTGGTGCGCCCCTCCACCCCTTGTCCACGCTCCAAAGAGGGAGGGAAGGAAGGGGGAGATGCCCTAAAGGCAGCCAACCCCCCTTTCCTCCCCCATGCACAAATATGGAAAGGGGGATTCGGCCAGGGCAGGCGCCCTAGGGCAGCCGCCGACCACTTGGGGCGCCCTAGGGGCTGCCTGATAGAAAGTGAGGGGCCCGATCTTTCGATGAGATGATAACTATCGATTTTGTGGAGACGACTTTGACGATCCGACTACAAACGTGCACGACGTTGCGCCTTAGCAATCGCTAAACCAACTTCGAGAGGTTATTGACCACGCCGGAGCACGATCAACTGACCACAAAGGTCTATTCCTGCAAGCAATCGAAGAACAAGCCAGAATATGATTAAGCAATCTGAATATTACGAGTATGAATGAAGTACAGATAAAGGTGGGGATCCGAAAGCGGTCTTGGTCTGGTCGTTGGACACAAACGAAGTACACGAAGTTGCAATGGCTAACTTTTAACTAAAGAAATCCCAAGGAAAAAGCTACTAGATGGATCTACTTATATATGAGCAAGGGGTGGCGGCCAAGGAGGTGGAAGGACGTCCCAAGGGAGCCTAAAACTAACCCTAGGTCGTACAAGGCTCATGGGCCCAAGTGGAGGTGATGCAACACCTTTGGACTTATTGTTTGACTCGGATTCTGCTGCAGCATCAGATTGTTTCGTCAATATCTCAACGCTCCGGACGAATTTGAAGGTGAATCGAATTGGGTTGGAAAGAGCACGAAATATACTTTCAACAAAAAAAAGAATCACCCAATTCGGAGTTCGTATGAAAAAGTTGTTGGCGTTTTGAGTGAGGTATGTCTGCGCAGTCCGAATCTGAATTCAGAATGTGAAAGACTTGGACTATATCTTCTCTTGGCTCAAAAGTGACGTGAGAGGACTTTTTGAAAAGAACCTAAACTTCTCATTTTCCCTTATCTTCATATGTGGATTGTACAAATGTCCCATACACCTTCAATTAGACAAAACACAAAAGCGTGTGAAGTATTTTTGTTCTGGATAACATAAATAAATTATTGAATAGTTTGCACTAGAAATCACCTGACAAATATGCATGTATGCAATATTTTTGGTCGTATCCAAGGTAGTCATGTCCTCATCATCCCGCCCTTCTTGAAAACAAAGCCGTCCTTGGCATTGCTTAATCTGAAATGTGGCTAACAAAAGAGACAAGGTGTACATGTTGTATATGTATATGTCATTCATTTTACTTCCCTTGGTTTTTGCACAAATGACATGTATACATGAGTAGTTTTCATAGTTCATAAAATCTGAAGCCGAAATATTATCACAAGAAGTAGAAGGCATGAAAATATTGCAACTCAGTTTGCACATATAAGTGAAGCTCTTATTCATATCAAAGGATTGACAATGTTCATCATTATACCATCCCAACATTGGTGAATAAACCTTACTTGAATCAAATTTACATGCTACAACATGCTTAAATAAGCAAACATGCAATAAGTCATTTGACACAGAATCATCACCAAGATTAGAGGTCATATCAAAATGATTAAATACTGGTTCTTTTGCATCAACAGTTAATTCAATGGGTGCACTCAAAATTGTTGGTATTTCAGTTGTTTGATCACATGACACATTCATGACAGTAACAAGATTCTCTAAAATAGGTGGTGTGCTCAAATCAAGAGGTAACTCAACACATGATGCATTCAAGTTAACTAGGCATGCGTCATTCTCATGTGAAGTTATATCATTGATACCTTTACTGTTACCTTGTCGCAAAGACATAGCTGATGTAGGTACGGACGTTGACAATGTACCATACTCTTGAGATGATGTCGCGCTCACAATCCGAGGTAGTGGGGCTGCTCTAGTAGGCGTGATACGTCTCCATCGTATCTATAATTTTTGATTGTTCCATGCCAATATTATACAACTTTCATATACTTTTGGCAACTCTTTATACTATTTTTGGGACTAACATATTGATCCAGTGCCCAGTGCCAGTTCCTGTTTGTTGCATGTTTTTTGTTTTGCAAAAAATCCATATCAAACGGAGTCCAAACGGGATAAAAATTGACGGAGATTTTTTTGGAATACATGTGATTTTTGGGAAGAACAATCAACGCGAGACGATGCCCGAGGGGGCCACGAGGCAGGGGGCGCCCCCCAGGGGGTCAGGCGCGCCCTGGGCCATCGTGGCCACCCACCCCGAGCCGAGGTTGGAACAATTCTTTATTTTCTTGTTGGTTCCTTCTTTATTATTTATTCCAAGTTTTTCTCTTCCATTCGGTTCATTAGCTTTAGGAAAAATAGAAGCTGCGGAAATGCTCGCTTCTAAAAGGCTTAAAGGCTCTGATCAAGGCAATGGACATTTTTCACTTGGAAACTAATAAGAAAGGAATTAAAATCATAGCTCAATATAGACTTTTTCTCTTTTACCGTAAGGCAGTTGGTGCCCTTCCTTCGTGATATGTCTCCAATGTATCTATAATTTTTGATTGCTCCATGCTATATTATCTACTGTTTTGGACATTACTGGGCTTTATTATCCACTTTTATATTATTTTTGGGACTAACCTACTAACCGGAGGCCCAGCCCAGAATTGCTGTTTTTTGCCTATTTTAGGGTTTCGAAGAAAAGGAATATCAAACGGAGTCCAAACGAAATGAAACCTTCGGGAACGCGATTTTCTCACCGAACATGATCCAGGAGACTTGGACCCTACGTCAAGCAACTAACATGGAGGCCACGAGGTAGGGGGGCGCGCCTACCCCCCACCCCCCAGGCGCGCCCTCCACCCTCATGGACCCCCTGTTGCTCCACCGACGTACTTCTTCCTCCTACATATACCTACGTACCCCCAAACGATCAGATACGGAGCCAAAACCCTAATTCCGCTGCCGTAACTTTCTGTATCCACGAGATCCCATCTTGGGGCCTGTTCCGGAGCTCCGCGAGGGGGCATCGATCACGGAGGGCTTCTACATCAACACCATAGCCTATCCGATGAAGTGTGAGTAGTTTACCTCAGACCTACGGGTCCAGTTATTAGCTAGATGGCTTCTTCTCTCTTTTGGATCTCAATACAAAGTTCTCCCCCTCTCTTGTGGAGATCTATTCGATGTAATCTTCTTTTGCGGTGTGTTTGTTGAGACCGATGAATTGTGGGTTTATGATCAAGTTTATCTATGAACAATATTTGAATCTTCTCTGAATTCTTTTATTTTATTTATGATTGGTTATCTTTGCAAGTCTCTTTGAATTATCAGTTTGGTTTGGCCTACTAGATTGATCTTTCTTGCAATGGGAGAGGTGCTTAGCTTTGGGTTCAATCTTGCGGTGTCCTTTCCCAGTGACAGTAGGGGCAGCAAGGCACATATTGTATTGTTGCCATCGAGGATAACAAGATGGTTTTTTTATCATATTGCATGAATTTATCCCTCTACATCATGTCATCTTGCTTAAGGCGTTACTCTATTCTTATGAACTTAATACTCTAGATGCATGCTGGATAGCGGTCGATGTGTGGAGTAATAGTAGTAGATGCAGGCAGGAGTCAGTCTACTTGTCTTGGACGTGATGCCTATATACATGATCATACCTAGATATTCTCATAACTATGCTCAATTCTGTCAATTTCTCAATAGTAATTCGTTCACCACCGTAAAATACCTATGCTCTTGAGAGAAGCCACTAGTGAAACCTATGGCCCCCGGGTCTATCTTCATCATATTAATCTTCCAATACTTAGTTATTTTCATTGCTTTTATTTTACTTTGCATCTTTATCATAAAAATACCAAAAATATTATCTTATCATATCTATCAGATCTCACTCTCGTAAGTGACTGTATAGGGATTGACAACCCCTTATCGCGTTGGTTGAGAGGATTTATTTGTTTTGTGTAGGTGCGAGGGACTATCGTAGCCTCCTATTGGATTGATACCTTGGTTCTCAAAAACTGAGGGAAATACTTACGCTACTTTGCTGCACCACCCTTTCCTCTTCAAGGGAAAACCAACGCAAGTGCTCAAGAGGTAGCAAGAAGGATTTCTGGCGCCGTTGCTGGGGAGGTCTACGCAAAAGTCAACATACCAAGTACCCATCACAAACCCTTATCTCCCGCATTACATTATTTGCCATTTGCCTCTCGTTGTCCTCTCCCCCACTTCACCCTTGCCGTTTTATTCACCCTCTCTCTCTCTCTATCTTCCCTCTCTTTCTCTATTTGCCTCTTTTTGCCCGTTTCTTGTTTGCTTGTATGTTGGATTGCTTGCTTGTCTCGATGGCTCCTCCCCGATTTGGTGATCTTCACCTTAAAAGGTTAGTCACGACGTTGTAAAACGACGGCCAGTGAATTGTAATACGACTCACTATAGGGCGAATTCGAGCTCGGTACCCGGGGATCCTCTAGAGTCGACCTGCAGGCATGCAAGCTTTATGAGTTATATGAATAAAGAGCTCGATGATATGTCTAAAGAATTTGATGGTTTGAGATCCCAAATTGCTTGCCTTGAGAAGTTAATAGCTGAAGTTTCGGATAAGCAGGCTACCTTAGTTAATAAGATGGCCGCTAAACCGGAAGACCATGATAATAAAGATGAAGATCTAAAAGTTATTGATGTGTCCCCTATTAAATCTTTGTTTCGGAATATGAATCTTGATAATGATGGGACTGAATATGATCCACCTTTACCTAGAAGGCGTTCCAAGAATTCGGAGTTTTTAGATCTTGATGCTAAAATTGATAAAAGTGGTATTGAAGAGATCAAAACTTTAAATATTGATGAACCCACTATTTTGGATTTCAAGGAATTTAATTACGATAATTGCTTTTTGATAGATTGTATTTCCTTATTGCAATCCGTGCTAAATTCTCCTCATGCTTATAGCCAACATAAAGCTTTTACCAAACATATCGTTGATGCTTTGATGCAATCTTATGAAGAAAAACTTGAGTTGGAAGTTTCTATACCTAGAAAACTTTATCATGAGTGGGAACCTACTATTAAAATTAAAATTAAAGATCATGAATGCTATGCTTTGTGTGATTTGGGTGCTAGTGTTTCCACGATTCCAAAGACTTTGTGTGATTTGTTAGGTTTCTGTGATTTTGATGATTGCTCTTTAAACTTGCACCTTGCGGATTCCACTATTAAGAAACCTACGGGAAAAATTAATGATGTTCTTATTGTTGCAAATAGGAATTATGTGCCCGTAGATTTTATCATTCTTGATATAGATTGCAATCCTTCATGGCCTATTATTCTTGGCAGACCTTTCCTTAAAACGATTGGTGCAATTATTGATATGAAGGAAGGGAATATTAGATTCCAATTTCCATTAAGGAAAGGCATGGAACACTTTCCTAGAAATAAAATTAAATTACCTTATGAATCTATTATGAGATCCACTTATGGATTGCCTACCAAAGATGGCAATACCTAGATCTATCCTTGCCTTTTATGCCTAGCTAGAGGCGTTAAACGATAGCGCTTGTTGGGAGGCAACCCAATTTTATTTTTATTCCTTGATTTTCGCTCCTGTTTAGTAATAAATAATTTATCTAGCCTCTGTTTTGGTTGTGTTTTTTGTGTTTAATTAGTCTCTGTGCCAAGTAGAACCGTTGGGAAGACTTGGGGAAATTCTTGTTAATCTTGATGTAAAAAACAGAAACTTTAGCACTCATGAGAACTGCTGCCATTTTTATTTGGAAAGTGATATTTAGTTAATTCTTTTTGCAGATGATTAATAGATAAATTACTCACGTCCAGCAATTTATTTTGGAATTTTTGGGGTTCCAGATCTTGCGCTAGCTACAGATTAATAGAGACTGTTCTGTTTTTGATAGATTCTGTTTTTCGTGTGTTGTTTGCTTATTTTGATGAATCTATGGCTAGTAAAATAGTTTATAAACCATAGATAAGATGTAATACATTAGGTTTAACACCAATATAAATAAATAATGAGTTCATTACAGTACCTTGAAGTGGTCTTTTGTTTTCGTTCGCTAATGGAGCTCACGAGATTTTCTTTTTTAAGTTTTGTGTTGTGAAGTTTTCAAGTTTTGGGTAAAGATTTGATGGATTATGAAACAAGGAGTGGCAAGAGCCTAAGCTTGGGGATGCCCATGGCACCCCAAAGATAATCTAAGGACACCTAAAAGCCAAAGCTTGGTGATGCCCCGGATGGCATCCCCTCTTTCGTCTACTTCTATCGGTAACTTTACTTGGAGCTATATTTTTATTCACCACATGATATGTGTTTTGCTTGGAGCGTCTTGTATGATTCGAGTCTTTATTTGTTAGTTTACCACAATCATCCTTGCTGTACACACCTTTTGAGAGAGACACACATGATTCGGAAATTAATAGAATACTCTATGTGCTTCACTTATATCTTTTGAGTTATATAGTTTTGTTCTAGTGCTTCACTTATATCTTTTAGAGCACTGTGGTGGATTTGTTTCATAGAAACTATTGATGTCTCATGATTCACTTAGATTATTTTGAGAGTCTTAAATAGCATGGTAATTTTCTTAAATAATCCTTATATGCAAGGTATACAAGATTAATAATAAAATTCTCTTATGAGTGTGTTGAATACTATGAGAAGTTTGATGCTTGATAATTGTTTTGAGATATGGAGATGGTGATATTAGAGTCATGCTAGTTGAGTAGTTGTGAATTTGAGAAATACTTGTGTTAAAGTTTGTGATTCCCATAGCATGCACGTATGGTGAACCGTTATGTGATGAAGTCGGAGCATGATTTATTTATTGATTGTCTTCCTTATGAGTGGCGGTCGGGGACGAGCGATGGTATTTTCCTACAAATCTATCCCCCCTAGGAGCATGCGCGTAATACTTTGCTTTGATAACTTGTAAATTTTTGCAATAAGTATATGGGTTCTTTATGACTAATGTTGAGTCCATGGATCATACGCACTCTCACCCTTCCATCATTGCTAGCCTCTCTAATACCCCGCACCTTTCGCCGGTATCATAAACCCACCATACCTACATATCATGGCATTTCCATAGCCATTCCGAGATATATTGCCATGCAACTTTCCACCGTTCCGTTTATTATGACACACTCCATCATTGTCATATTGCTTTGCATGATCATGTAGTTGACATTGTATTTGTGGCAAAGCCACCGTTCATAATTCTTTCATACATGTCACTCGTGAGTCATTGCATATCCCGGTACACTGCCGGAGGCATTCATATAGAGTCATATCTTGTTCTAAGTATCGAGTTGTAAGAAAATAAAAGTGTGATGATCATCATTATTAGAGCATTGTCCCAGTGAGGAAAGGATGATGGAGACTATGATTCCCCCACAAGTCGGGATGCGACTCCGGACGAAAAAAATAAAAAAAATAAAAAAAGAGGCCATAAAAAGAGAAAAGTCCCAAATAAAAAAAATGAGAGAAAAAGAGAGAAGGGACAATGCTACTATCCTTTTACCACACTTGTGCTTGAAAGTAGCACCATGATCTTCATGATAGAGAGTCTCCTTTGTTATCACTTTCATATACTAGTGGGAATTTTCATTATAGAACTTGGCTTGCATATTCCAATGATGGGCTTCCTCAAAATGCCCTAGGTCTTCGTGAGCAAGTAAGTTGGATGCACACCCACTTAGTTTCTTTTTGAGATTTCATATACTTATAGCTCTAGTGCATCCGTTGCATGGCAATCCCTACTCACTCACATTGATATCTATTATGGGCATCTCCATAGTCAGTTGATACGCCTAGTTGATGTGAGACTATCTTCTCCCTTTTTGTCTCCCCCACAACCACCATTCTATTCCATCTAAAGTGCTATGTCCATGGCTCACGCTCATGTATTGCGTGAAGATTGAAAAAGTTTTGAGAATGTCAAAAGTATGAAACAATTGCTTGGCTTGTCATCGGGGTTGTGCATGATTTAAATACTTTGTGTGGTGAAGATAGAGCATAGCCAGACTATATGATTTTGTAGGGATAACTTTCTTTAGCCATGTTATTTTGAAGAGACATAATTGCTTAGTTAGTATGCTTGAAGTATTATTATTTTTATGTCAATATTAAACTTTTGTCTTGAATCTTTCAGATATGAATATTCATGCCACAATTAAGAAGAATTACATTGAAATTATGCCAAGTAGCATTCCACATCAAAAATTCTGTTTTTATCATTTACCTACTCGAGGACGAGCAGTAATTAAGCTTGGGGATGCTTGATACGTCTCCAACCTATCTATAATTTTTGATTGCTCCATTCTATATTATCTACTATTTTGGACACTATTGGGCTTTATTATCCACTTTTATATTATTTTTGGGACTAACCTACTAACCGAAGGTCCAGCCCAAAATTCCTGTTTTTTTGCCTATTTTAGGGTTTCGAAGAAAAGGAATATAAAACGGAGTCCAAACGAAATGAAACCTTCGGGAACGTGATTTTCTCACCGAACATGATCCAGGAGACTTGGACCCTACGTCAAGCAACTAACATGGAGGCCACGAGGTAGGGGGGCGCGCCTACCCCCCCCAGGCGCGCCCTCCACCCTCGTGGGCCCCCTGTTGCTCCACCGACATACTTCTTCCTCCTATATATACCTACGTACCCCCAAACGATCAGATACAGAGCCAAAACCCTAATTCCACCACCGTAACTTTCTGTATCCACGAGATCCCATCTTGGGGCCTGTTCCGGAGCTCCGCCGGAGGGGGCATCGATCACAAAGGGCTTCTGCATCAACACCATAGCCTCTCCGATGAAGTGTGAGTAGTTTACCTCAGACCTACGGGTCCATAGTTATTATCTAGATGGCTTCTTCTCTCTTTTTGGATCTCAATACAAAGTTCTCCCCCTCTCTTGTGGAGATCTATTCGATGTAATCTTCTTTTGCGGTGTGTTTGTTGAGACCGATGAATTGTGGGTTTATGATCAAGTTTATCTACGAACAATATTTGAATCTTCTCTGAATTCTTTTATTTATGATTGGTTATCTTTGCAAGTCTCTTTGAATTATCAGTTTGGTTTGGCCTACTAGATTGATCTTTCTTGCAATGGGAGAGGTGCTTAGCTTTGGGTTCAATCTTGCGGTGTCCTTTCCCAGTGACAGTAGGGGCAGCAAGGCACATATTGTATTGTTGCCATCGAGGATAACAAGATGGTTTTTTTATCATATTGCATGAATTTATCCCTCTACATCATGTCATCTTGCTTAAGGCGTTACTCTATTCTTATGAACTTAATACTCTAGATGCATGCTGGATAGCGGTCGATGTGTGGAGTAATAGTAGTAGATGCAGGCAGGAGTCAGTCTACTTGTCTTGGACGTGATGCCTATATACATGATCATACCTAGATATTCTCATAACTATGCTCAATTCTGTCAATTGCTCAATAGTAATTCGTTCACCCACCGTAAAATACCTATGCTCTTGAGAGAAGCCACTAGTGAAACCTATGGCCCCCGGGTCTATCTTCATCATATTAATCTTCCAATACTTAGTTATTTTCATTGCTTTTATTTTACTTTGCATCTTTATCATAAAAATACCAAAAAATATTATCTTATCATATCTATCAGATCTCACTCTCGTAAGTGACCGTGTAGGGATTGACAACCCCTTATCGCGTTGGTTGTGAGGATTTATTTGTTTTGTGTAGGTGCGAGGGACTCGCGCGTAGCCTCCTACTGGATTGATACCTTGGTTCTCAAAAACTGAGGGAAATACTTACGCTACTTTGCTGCACCACCCTTTCCTCTTCAAGGGAAAACCAACACAAGTGCTCAAGAGGTAGCACTTCGCCGCAAGAAATCCAACATCCGGATAGAAACCGTGTTAAAATTTCAGCCCAATCGGAGTTACGGATCTCAGGGAATATAAGAAACGGTGAAAGGCCAGAATCTGAAACGCACAAATAGAGAGAGACAGAGAGACAAATCCAATCTCGGAGGGGCTCTCGCCCCTCCGCCGCCATGGAGGCCATGGACCAGAGGGGAAACCCTTCTCCCATCTAGGGAGAAGGTCAAGGAAGAAGAAGAAGAAGGGCCCCCCTCTTCCCCTCTCTTTCGGTGGCGCCGGAACGCCGCCGGGGCCATCATCATCACCGCGATCTACACCAACACCTCCGTCATCTTCACCAACATCTTCATCACCTTCCCCCATCTATCTACAGCGGTCCTGTCGGGGATATACCCCGCGGTATGACCCGGCCAGAGTTATAACCCGGCTGGGACTTGGTAAACCGGCAGAGAGTTAAGACAGATGGTTACGGCAAAGAGTTAAGATAGATGGTAAACCGGCAGGAAGTCATAACCTGGCAGATAATCATAACCCGGCAGGCAGTCATAACCCGACAGACAGTCATAACCCGGTTGACAGTCATAACCCAGCAGACAGAGTCGCCTGGGGTTAAGAAGCCCGAGACGTTAAGAGGCCTAAGATGTTAAGAAGCCCATGAAGATAAGTTAGAATAGTTTAAGTCTTAATCCGAGTTGGACTTTACATGTAACCCGCCCCTTCAACATATATAAGGAGGGGCAGGGCACCCCAAGAGGGGGGAGAAAAATAATCTTAAGGGTTAGACACAACTAGGAGAGCCGGTTTACGGTGACTCCCTCATGATGATAATGAGACCTAGCCACAAACAACATGTAGGGTTGTTACCGGATGATGTTTCCCAGGGCCCAAAGCTGTCTAAACCCTTGTCTTGTGTGTTGACCCACCTCACATCTCTCGATTTTGACCAACCCCTTCAAGCTACCACGTAGATGCATTGGCCTCACGACTAAGTCCTCACACTAGGACATCTGCCGTGACAATTCCACGACAGTTGGCGCCCATCATGGATAATCAGTTGGGGGCTTGGTCGTATTCGAACCATAGATTATACCCTCTTGATTGGCTAAGGCCACCGGGATGATCACTTGGGGGCTTGGTCGTATTCGAACCATAGCTTATACCCTCTTTATTGGCGTAAGGCCACCAGGATAATCACTTGGGGGCTTGGTCATATTTGAACCATAGCTTATACCCTCTTGATTGGCGTAAGGCCACCAAGATGATCACTTGGGGGCTTTGGTCGTATTCGAACCAAAGCTTATACCCTCTTGATCAGCGTAAGGCCACCAGGATGATCACTTGGGGGCTTTGGTCGTATCCGAACCATAGCTTAAACCCTCTTGATCGGCGCAATGCCACAGTTATGACTACTTAAATCCTCTTGATTTTTTAGGTTTATTTAAATGCGGCTTATCATGCTTTATGATTATAATGCACCGATGTTTATTAAACCAGCCTGGCTTCGACTATAAGTCGCCAGTATATATTTGGATTGAGCCATTGGAATCATGCGCTTATAAATCATTGGGTATATTATTCAAATCTTTAATAGCCAACATGGCTGGATTTTTTAATTATGATTATCAATAACCAGTATTATGATTGAGGTTTTCAAAGTCGCTTCAGCGTAATAGATATTATTTTATCGATGGATATGGTTTATTCTACAATGGAAGGAATAGTCCCGAGTCGCTGTAGGCTTACGACCCAGCACTTGGGGGCTACATTATTCAAGTTGAGATTACATCAAATATGCAAGTCTCATGTCGTTGCAAGCATGCACCATGACACTTGGGGGCTAATGCAAAGTCATTTTTACTAGCCTTATTGAAGACCCGACTCATCACATCATAATGAGCCAGCCCTTGGGGCCTACCAATTGCTCCTGTCAACAATTCAAGGTACACAAGTTAAATCCATTATATTGAAGGGTCCATTGCTTAGTTGATAAAGCACAAAGCTCTTAACCTTGTGGACGTGGGTTCAAGCCCTATGATGGAGGCTACATTACAAGATGTTATTTTCATTGAAGTATATATCAAGTCCCAACTCAGTATTACCTTAATGACCCGGCCCTTGGGGGCTATACATCACTGCTCAAATCTACATGATTATATTTACAAAGTCCCTGCTCATTATTGCATAATGACCCGGCCCTTGGGGGCTACACTGGTTGAAGTTTTTATGAACATAAGGCAATTTCAAGTCCCAGGTTGCTACAAGCATGACAACCCGGCACTTGGGGGCTACATATGTGGAATACTCAGTTTATGACTAATGATTGAGATGAACAAATCGGGTTTCTTCAAGGTTGTGACATTTATATTGAAGCAAGTCTTAAGCTGTTGTTACGCTACCTTCTTAAGACTTGGGGGCTACAAGTGATAGGCATATAAGAGGTATATTTTCGAGCTTGATGTTAACTACAATTATGACCCGGTGCCATCAATATTTATAGACCGACAAATTTGGCAATGCTAAACCGACAAGTTCTACATCCTTAAGCCGGCTAGAAATAAGATGAGTATTTCAAGACCAATATTTTTTGTTAAGCATTGGGAGCTGAATCAAATGAATTATTCTTCACAATATTTATCTATGACAAACCAATGTCAGCAAATTGATTATGAAGCTGGCGTATTGACCCGGATTTTCTAGAAGAAGGAAATGACAAGGACTTAAGGATGATCAGGATCAGTTTAACATGGATAAATCCAAATTAAACCGGGGGCTAATGTCAGAGATATACCCCGCGGTATGACCCGGCCAGAGTTATAACCCGGCCGGGACTTGGTAAACCGACAGAGAGTTAAGACAGATAGTTAAGACAGATGGTAAACCGGAAGGTGGTAAACCGGTAGGAAGTCATAACCTGGCAGACAATCATAACCCGACAGACAATCATAACCCGGCAGACAGTCATAACCCGGTTGACAGTCATAACCCAGCAGACAGAGTCGCCTGGGGTTAAGAAGCCCGAGACGTTAAGAAGCCCAAGATGTTAAGAAGCCCATGAAGATAAGTCAGAATAGTTTAAGTCTTAATCCGAGTTGGACTCTACATGTAACCCGCCCATTCAACATATATAAGGAGGGCAGGGCACCCCAAGAGGGGGAAGAAAAATAATCTTAAGGGTTAGACACAACTAGGAGAGCAGGTTTACGGCGACTCCCTCATGATGATAATGAGACCTAGCCACAAACAGCATGCAGGGTTGTTACCGGATGATGTTTCCCGGGGCCCAAAGCTGTCTAAACCCTTGTCTTGTGTGTTGACCCGCCTCGCGTCTCTCGATTCCGACCAACCCCTTCAAGGTACCACGTAGATGCGTTGGCCTCATGACTAAGTCCTCACACTAGGACATCTGCCGTGACAATTCCACGACAGGTCCACTCTCCCACAACCCGTTGTACCCTCTACTTGAACACGGTGCTTTATGCTTCATATTATTATCCAATAAGGTGTTGCCATCTTATGATGTCTGAGTAGATTTTCGTTGTCCTATCGGTAATTGGTGAATTGCTATGATTGGTTTAATTTGCTTATGGTTATGTTGCTGTTCTTTGGTTCCCATCATATGAGCACGCGCGTGTATCACACCATAGGGTTAGTTGTATGTTGATAGGACTATGTATTGGAGGGCAAGAGTGACAGAAGCTTCAACCTAGCATAGAAATTGATGCATACGGGATTGAAGGGGGACCATCATATCTTAATGCTATGGTTGGGTTCCACCTTAATGAACGTTAGTAGTTGCGGATTCTTGCTAATAGTTCCAATCATAAGTGCATAGAATTCCAAGTCAGGGATGACATGCTAGCAGTGGCCTATCCCACATAAAACTTGCTATCGGTCTAGTAACGTAGTCAATTGCTTAGGGACAATTTTGCAACTCCTACCACCACTTTTCCACACTCGCTGTACTAACTTTATTGCTTCTTTACCTAAAACAGCCCCTACTTTTTATTTACGCGCTCTTTATTATCTTGCAAACCTATCCAAAAACACCTACAAAGTAATTCTAGTTTTATACTTGTTCTAGGTAAAGCGAACGTCAAGCGTGCGTAGAGTTGTATCCATGGTCGATAGAACTTGAGGGAATATTTGTTCTACCTTTAGCTCCTCGTTGGGTTCGACACTCTTACTTATCGAAAGAGGCTACAATTGATCCCCTATACTTGTGGGTTATCAAGACCTTTTTCTGGCACCGTTGCCGGGGAGTTATAGCATGGGGTGAATATTCTCGTGTGTGCTTGTTTGCTTTATCACTAAGTAGTTTTTATTTTGTGCTCTTGTTTTGTATCTTTAGTTATGGGTAGGAAACGCAAAATACCAAAAAAATAGTGGTACCCACTGAACCAATGGTTGAAGAACCACTCAAAATTTATCACACTACTGAAGATTTTTACTTGGATCATCTTCGATCCCTATGTGCTCGTGTTGAAACCCCAACTAGCTTAGTTGAGGGCAAATCTTTAGATGAGCATGCTTGTTATGTGCGGCATCGCTTATCTCAAAAGGGGAAACTTTTATTGGATCAAATTCATCATTTGCAATGCTATGCTTGGAATTTATGTGAAATATATGATTTTACTTGTTGTTCTGAAGACCCTAAGAAACACCTACCCTACCAATGTGAGTTTAGTGATAATGGAATCATATCTTCGTATGCTAAGGGTGTTTATAATTACTATGATGTTCAACAAATTGAAGAATTTGTTGCTTTTAAGGGTGCTTATGAAATTGCTTCTTTGATTGGAAAGTATGATGCCACTCTTTACAAATCTGAAAATTTTGCCATACTTAAATATTGTTATGATAATTATGCTTCTAATGCCTATGTTAAACCATATATTGAGGACTCCTCCGCTGTTCAAGAAGAGACTAATATTTTGCAGGAGTCTGTCGAAGAAGGAATTGATGAAATTGAGGGCTCATTGGATGAAAAAGATGATGAGGAGAGCGAAGAACAAAAGGAGGAAGAGCGGATTAGCTACCCGTTCCCACCTTCTAATGAGAGTAACCCTTCAACTCATACATTGTTTAATTTCCCTTTGTGCTTACCAAAGGATGATTGCTATGATGATTGTTATGATCTCGTTGATTCTTTTGAAATATCCCTTTTTGATGATGCTTGCTATGCTTGTGGCCAAGATGTCAATATGAATTATGCTTATGGATATGAACTTGCTATATTTCCTTATGTCAAACATGAACTTGTTGCTATTGCACCCACGCATTATAGTCCTGTTATCTTTTTGAATTCTCCCGACTACACTATATCGGAGAAGTTTGCCCTTATTAAGGATTATATTGATGGGTTGCATTTTATCGTTGCACATGATAATTTTGATTGATATAATATGCATGTGCTTTCTGCTCCTACTTGCAATTATCATGAGAGAGGAACTACATCTCCGCCTCTCCATGTTTCCAATATGATAAAATTGAAAGAAACTGTTTATACTATGCGTTGGCCTTTAATATGTGTGCATGAATTGTTCTTTTATGACATGCCGATGCATAGGAAGAGATTAGACTTCGTTGTTGCATGATATATGTTACTTTGTGCTCACTACTAAATCATGAATCATTGTTAATTAAAATTGGCTTTGATATACCTTGGGATCCGGGTGGATCCATTATTTGAGCACTATATGCCTAGGTTAATGGCTTTAAAGAAAGCGCTGCCAGGGAGACAACCTGGAAGTTTTAGAGAGTCATTTATTTCTGTTGTGTGCTTTTATAAAATACAAATCCATTGTATCATAAAAATAATGTGCCAAGATTTTCCTTTAGGATGTTTACATTGCTTGTTGGTTTATGCGGTGCAAAATAGAAACTTTGGCTGTAGTGCGGTTATGAAACTTTTTGCACTGTCTTTATATACAATTTTTTATTTTTCCTATTTTTTTAGAATTTCTGGAGTACCAGAAGTATGGTGAATGTTCAGATTACTACAGACTGTCCTGTTTAAGATAGATTCTGTTTTTGATGCATAATTTGCTTGTTTTGATGAAACTATCAATTTCTATCAGTGGATTAAGCCATGGAAAAGTTATATTACAGTAGCTACAATGCAAAAAAAAATATGAATTGGTTTGCAACAGTACTTAGAGTGGTGATTTGCTTTATTATACTAACAGATCTTACCGAGCTTTCTGTTGAGTTTTGTGTGGATGAAGTGTTCGAAGATCGAGGATGTCTCGGTGTGAGGAGAAGGAGGAGAGGCAAGATCTCAAGCTTGGGGATGCCCAAGGCACCCCAAGTAAATATTCAAGGATACTCAAGCGTCTAATCTTGGGGATGCCCCGGAAGGCATCCCATCTTTCTTCAACAAGTATCGGTATGTTTTCGGATTCGTTTCGTTCATGTGATATGTGCAAATCTTGGAGCGTCTTTTGCATTTAGTTTTCACTTTTCTCTGATGCACCATGCTGGTATGAGATAGTCCATGGTTGATTTATAGAATGCTCATTGCACTTCACTTATATCTTTTGAGTATGGCTTTATAGAATGCTTCATGTGCTTCACTTATATCATTTGAAGTTTGGATTGCCTGTTTCTCTTGACATAGAAAACCGCCATTTGTAGAATGCTCTTTTGATTCACTTATATTTGTTAGAGCGTGGGCATATCTTTTGTAGAAAGAATTAAACTCTTTTGCTTCACTTATATCTATTTAGAGAGATGACAGGAATTGGTCATTCACATGGTTAGTCATTAAATCCTACATAAAACTTGTAGATCACTGAATATGATATGTTTGATTCCTTGCAATAGTTTTGCGATATAAAGATGGTGATATTAGAGTCATGCTAGTGGGT
The DNA here is from genome assembly GCF_003073215.2 of Triticum urartu. NCBI lineage: Eukaryota > Viridiplantae > Streptophyta > Magnoliopsida > Poales > Poaceae > Triticum > Triticum urartu. Next base: position 583,329,786 of record NC_053023.1, on the reverse strand, counting down.
AGTTGTGGATTGTAGAAATACTTGTGTTGAAGTTTGTGATTCCCGTAGCATGCACGTATGGTGAACCGTTATGTAATGAAGTTGGAGCATGAGGTATTTATTGATTGTCTTCCTTATGAGTGGCGGTCGGGGATGAGCGATGGTCTTTTCCTACCAATCAATCCCCCTAGGAGCATGTGTGTAGTACTTTGTTTCGATGACTAATAGATTTTTGCAATAAGTATGTGAGTTCTTTATGACTAATGTTGAGTCCACGGATTATACACACTCTCACCCTTCCATCATTGCTAGCCTCTTCGGTACCATGCATTGCCCTTTCTCACCTTGAGAGTCGGTACAAACTTCGCCGGTGCATCCATACCCCGTGATACGATACGATCTATCACACATAAGCCTTCTTATATCTTCCTCAAAACATCCACCATACCTACCTATCATGGCATTTCCATAGTCATTCCGATATATATTGCCATGCAACTTCCATCATCATCATATACATGACTTGAGCATTCATTATCATATTGCTTTGCATGATCGTAAGATAGCTAGAATGATGTTTTCATGGCTTGTCCGTTTTTTGATGTCATTGCTACGCTAGATCATTGCACATCCCGGTACACCGCCGGAGCCATTCATATAGAGTCATATCTTTGTTCTAGTATCGAGTTGTAATATTGAGTTGTAAGTAAATAAAAGTGTGATGATCATCATATTAGAACATTGTCCCATGTGAGGTTATCGAAATAAAAGTGGCCAAAGAAGCCCCCAAAAAAGAGAGAGGCCAAAGAAGCCTACAAAAAAAGAAAAAAAGAGAAAAAAAAGAAAAAAAAAATGAGAGAAAAGAGAGAAGGGACAATGTTACTATCCTTTTACCACACTTGTGCTTCAGAGTAGCACCATGTTCTTCATATAGAGAGTCTCTTGAGTTATCACTTTCATATACTAGTGGGAATTTTCATTATAGAACTCGGCTTGTATATTCCAACGACGGGCTTCCTCAAATGCCCTAGGTCTTCATGAGCAAGCAAGTTGGATGCACACCCACTTAGTTTCAGTTTGAGATTTCATACACTTATAGCTCTAGTGCATCTGTTGCATGGCAATCCCTACTCTTCACATTGACATCAATTGATGGGCATCTCCATAGCTCGTTGATTAGACGCGTCGATGTGAGACTTTCTCCTTTTGTATTCTCCACACAACCTCCACCATCATATTCTATTCCACCTATAGTGCTATATCCATGGCTCACGCTCATGTATTGTGTGAAAGTTGAAAAGGTTTGACAACATCAAAAGTATGAAACAATTGTTTGGCTTGTCATCGGGGTTGTGCATGATTTGAATATTTTGTGTGGTGAAGATGGAGCATAGCCAGACCATATGATTTTGTAGGGATAACTTTCTTTGGCCATGTTATTTTGAAAAGACATGATTGCTTTATTAGTATGCTTGAATTATTATTGTCTTAATGTCAAAGGATAGACTATTGCTTTGAATCACTCGTGTCTTAATATTCATACCATGGTTAGATTACATGATCAAGATTATGCTAGGTAGCATTCCACATCAAAAATTATCTTTTTTATCATTTACCTACTCGAGGACGAGCAGGAATTAAGCTTCAGGTTGCTGACACCTCTCCGTCGTATCTATAATTTTTGATTGTTCCATGCCAACATTATACAACTTTCATATACTTTTGGCAACTTTTTATACTATTTTTGGGACTAATAAATTGATCCAGTGCCCAGTGCCAGTTCCTGTTTGTTGCATGTGTTTTGTTTTGCAGAAAATCCATATCAAACGGAGTCCAAACGCGATAAAAACTTACTGAGATTTTTTTGGAATATATGTGATTTTTGGGAAGAAGAATCAACGCTAGACGATGCCCGAGGGGGCCACGAGGCAGGGGGGCACGCCCCAGGGGGTCATGCGCGCCCTGGGCCATCGTGGCCACCCCGTAAGGCGGTTGGTGCCCTTTTTCGCTGTAAGAAAGCCAACATCTGGATAGAAATCGTGTTAAAATTTCAGCCCAATCGGAGTTATGGATCTCCGGGAATATAAGAAACGGTGAAAGGCCAGAATCTGAAATGGAGAAATAGAGAGAGACAGAGAGACAGATCCAATCTCGGAGGGGCTCTCGCCCCTCCGCCGCCATGGAGGCCATGGACCAGAGGGGAAACCCTTCTCCCATCTAGGGAGAAGGTCAAGGAAGAAGAAGAATAAGAAGAAGAAGAAGGGGCCCCTCTCCCCCTCTCTTCCGGTGGCGCCGGAACGCTGCCGGGGCCATCATCATCACCGCAATCTACACCAACACCTCTGAGGGAGTCCTGGATTAGGGGGTGTCCGGATGGCCGGACTATACCTTTAGCCAGACTCCTGGACTATGAAAATACAAGATTGAAGACTTCGTCCCATGTCCGGAAGGGACTTTCCTTGGCGTGGAAGGCAAGCTTGTCGATACGGATATATAAATCTCCTACCATTGTAACCGACTTTGTGTAACCCTAACCCTCTCAGGTGTCTATATAAACCGGAGGGTTTTAGTCCGTAGGACAACATACAGAACAACAATCATACCATAGGCTAGCTTCTAGGGTTTAGCCTCTCCGATCTCGTGGTAGATCTACTCTGATACTACCCATATCATCAATATTAATCAAGCAGGACGTAGGGTTTTATCTCCATCAAGAGGGCCCGAACCTGGGTAAAACTTCGTGTCCCTTGACTCCTGTTAGCATCTGGCCTAGACGCACAGTTCAGGACCCCCTACCCGAGATCCGCCGGTTTTGACACCGACATTGGTGCTTTCATTGAGAGTTCCTCTGTGTCGTCACTGTTAGGCTTGATGGCTCCTACGATCATCAATAGCGATGCAGTACAGGGTGAGACCTTCCTCCCCGGACAGATCTTCGTCTTCGGCGGCTTCGCACTGCGGGCCAATTCACTTGGCCATCTGGAGCAGATCGAAAGCTATGCCCTTGGCCGTCAGGTCAGATTTGGAAGTTTAAACTACATGGCTGACATCCGCGGGGACTTGATCTTCGACGGATTCGAGCCACTGCCGAGCGCGCCGCACTGTCACGACGAGCATGATCTAGCTCTGCCGCCGAACAGTGCCTTAGAGGCCGCACCCGCATCGGCTCCAACCCCTAATTCGGAGCCAACTGCGCCAATCGAGGATGGGTGGTTGGACGCCGCCTCGGGGGCTGCGATCCCAACGACGATCGAGCCGAACACCAGCCCCACACTCCGTGAGACTCATGACTCCAAGGAGCCGGACTCCTCTCCGGACTCCGAACCCTCTGCGCCCCTGCCGATAGAATCCGATTGGGCGCCGATCATGGAGTTTACTGCCGCAGACATCTTTCATCACTCGCCTTTCGGCGATATTTTGAAAACACTAAAGTCTCTCTCTATCAGGAGAGCCCTGGCCGGACTACGGTCAGCAAGGTTGGGATACGGACGATGAAGAAATTCAAAGCCCACCCACCACCCACTTTGTAGCCACTGTCGACGATTTAACCGACATGCTCGACTTCGACTCCGAAGACATCGACGGTATGGACGCCGATGCAGGAGACGATGAAGAACCAACGCCTATTGGGCCCTGGAAAGCCACCTCGTCATATGACATATACATGGTGGACACCCCAAAATAAGGAGATGGCGATGGAACAGCGGAGGATGACCCCTCCAAGAAACAGCCTAAGCGCCGGCCTCAGCGGCGCCGCTCAAAATCCCGCCAAAGCAAATACGGTGATTCCAGCACGGGAGATAATAATACTCCGGAGAGTGCCAAAGAAAACCACCTCCAACAAGATTCAGCACAGGAGGATGGAGAAGCCAGCCCTCATGAGAGAGCGGCAGACAGAGAGGTCGAGAACGATAATTGTATGCCTCGCTCCGAAGACGAGGCAAGCCTCGACGACGACGAATTCGTCGTGCCAGAGGATCCCGTCGAGCAAGAGCGTTTTCAATGCAGGCTTATGGCCACGGCAAGAAGCCTCAAGAAAAAACAGCAACATCTTAGAGCTGATCAAGATTTGCTAGTCGACAAATGGACTGAAGTCCTTGCGGCCGAAGAGCATAAACTCGAACGCCCCTCCAAGAGCTACCCAAAGCGTAGGGTGCTACCCCGATTAGAGGAGGAAGCACTTAAACCTACATCACCAGCACTTGATACGGCCGACCGGCCACCTCGTGGCCGCGACAGAGAGGCCTCTTGGCCCTCCACTCAAGCCGCACCCCGTACCAAGGCACGGGAAAATGTGCCAGACCTGCGAGATATGTTGGAGGACAAGGCAAGGCAAACAAGATCGATCTATGGATCGCGTGGGCGCCCCACGACTCGAGACAGTAACCCTCACGTCGGACACAAATCCGGTAGGGCTGAACACAGTAGACAAAGCTCATTGGAGCTACGTCGGGATATAGCCCAGTATAGAGGCGCCGCACACCCACTATGCTTCACAGACGAAGTAATGGATCATCAAATTCCCGAGGGTTTCAAACCCGTAAACATCGAATCATATGATGGCACAACAGATCCTGCGGTATGGATCGAGGATTATCTCCTTCATATCCACATGGCCCGCGGCGATGATCTCCATGCCATCAAATACCTCCCACTCAAGCTTAAAGGACCAGCTCGGCATTGGCTTAACAGCTTGCCAACAGGATCAATCGGTTGTTGGGAGGACCTGGAAGCCGCATTCCTCGACAATTTCCAGGGCACCTATGTGCGACCACCAGACGCCGATGACCTAAGCCACGTAATTCAGCAGCCAGAGGAATCGGCCAGGCAATTCTGGACACGGTTCCTAACAAAGAAAAATCAAATAGTCGACTGTCCGGACGCAGAGGCCCTAGCAGCCTTCAAGCACAATATCCATGACGAGTGGCTTGCCCGGCACCTTGGACAGGAAAAGCCGAAATCTATGGCAGCACTCACGACACTCATGACCCGCTTTTGCGCGGGAGAAGACAGCTGGCTTGCTCGTAGCAACAATATGACCAAGAACCCTAGTAATTCGGATACCAGGGACAGTAGTGGCAGGTCGCGTTGCAACAAGCAGAAGCGCCGCATTAACGGCGACAATGCTGAGGATACGGCAGTTAATGCCGGATTCAGAGGCTATAAATCTGGTCAACGGAAAAAGCCATTCAAAAGAAATCCTAGGGGCCCGTCCAGTTTGGACCGAATACTCGACCGCTTGTGCCAGATACATGGCACCCTCGAAAAGCCGGCCAATCACACCAACCGGGATTGTTGGGTGTTCAAGCAGGCAGGCAAGTTAAATGCCGAAAATAAAGACACGGGGCTCCATAGTGATGACGACGAAGAGCCCCGGCCGCCGAACAACAGTGGAAAGAAGGGTTTTCCCCCACAAGTGCGGACGATGAACATGATATATGCAACCCACATCCCCAAGAGGGAGCGGAAGCGCGCGTTAAGGGACGTATACGCGGTAGAGCCAGTCGCCCCAAAGTTCAACCCATGGTCCTCCTGCCCGATCACCTTTGATCAAAGGGACCATCCCACTAGCACCCATCATGGCGGATTCGCCGCATTGGTTCTAGACCCAATCATTGATGGATTTCATCTCACTAGAGTCCTTATGGATGGCGGCAGCAGCCTGAACCTGCTTTACCAGGATACAGTGCGGAAAATGGGCATAGATCCCTCGAGGATTAAGCCCACCAAAACGACCTTTAAAGGCGTAATACCAGGTGTAGAGGCCAACTGTACAGGCTCAGTCACACTTGAAGTGGTCTTCGGATCTCCAGATAATTTCTGAAGCGAGGAGTTAATCTTCGACATAGTCCCATTCCGCAGTGGCTATCACGCATTGCTCGGGCGAACCACATTCCCCAAGTTCAATGCGGTACCGCACTACGCATACCTTAAGCTCAATATGCCAGGCCCTCGAGGAGTAATTACGGTTAATGGAAACACCGAACGCTCCCTCCTAATGGAGGAGCACACGCCGGCCCTTGCAGCGGAAGTACAAAGCAGCCTCTCCTGGTAGTTCTCCAGTCCGGCCATTAAACGTCCGGACATCGTCAAGCGTGCCCGGAGTAACCTACAACAAGACCGCCTAGCACGTTCCGAGCAGGCGTAGCAATGCGGCCCCAACCCCAGCCCTCGCAAAAATGCGACACTAGTGCTTCGCGTACATAACTACGCCCTAGAAATACCATGGGTACAGGGGGAGGGGCACCATCACGACACGCCCGAAACACGGCTTAAACCGCACCAGGGGCTGCCGATTTTTTAATTTTCTCTTACTTTCAGGACTCCATTCTTCGGAAGGCCTGTTCGGCAGTTCAATTGCCGCACAAACGATGCAAGACCCAGGGAAGCAGACAAGCCATGCCGCATTACGGAACTCCCAGGTGGTCTCAATCACGAGCAGTATACCTGTTTTGCATACCATTCCGCAGCCTGCCCTTAGAACGGACATGTTAAATAGTCCAACCTTTTGCTTATCGCATTATTTTGTATCGTTCTGCTTTGATCGCAGCCCTTTTTAATAAACAATGCATAGCTTTTGTCTATTTTTGCATTACTCTTTTTTTTACAAATATATGTTCCTTAACGACATGTTGCACCCGTACACTTTGGTACGGCCAAAATACGCCAGGGGCTTTAGTACCCCTCAATATGGTGTGAGAAGTCCGAACACTTTAACAAGTGCGGCACCCCGAACTTATATCATTATATGCATCGGCTCCGAATCATGTCTTGGGTCAATAGTTGGGTTTGCCCGGCTCCTATGTTTTGGTGCCTTACGTTCTGCTATATCGGCTAAGGTAGCACTAGGAGATCTACTACGATTGTGCCCCAGTTGAGCTGGGTCAAGCACCTCAGTAGAGAAAGCTAAAACCGACTGTCATGATGAAGCGAGAGCTGGTCGCTGTTCGAGAGGTTTTTCGAGTCCCTAAAGACTTATGCCGCTTAGAGCGAGGAGTCGGCTCTGTCCGGCCAAGGCGTGGATAGCGCCCCGAACTCGGTCTTCCGAATACCAGGGGCTTCGACGAAATTTAAAATTATAGAATTCTATGGCTAAGTGAGAGTGTTCACGCATTATAGTCCGATTGCCTTGTTCGTTGTGCTGAGCTCCTCCCTCGAAGGACCCAAACATGGGAAAAAGAGCGCTCAGGTTTATCCCCGAACACCCCAGCACTAGCGGCACGGGGGCAGAAGCCGACGACTCGCCATCTCTCAGAATTGATAAACAGCCGCACAGAAGGTAATATTTTAAATTCCAACAACATTTCTTAGCGCATATGAACAAGTTTTCAGCGCACATGACAAAACAAGCGAGTTTTACTCAAAAATCACATCCCTGGAACATTCATCCGCCATAAGGCAGGCACCCTTCAGAACATCCTTATAATAATTCTCGGGCTTGCGATGCTCTTTCCCCGGCGGTGGCTCGTCCTTCACAAGCTTCAAAGCATCCAGCTTGCCCCAGTGCACCTTAGCACAGGCAAGGGCCCTACGGGCACCTTCAATGCAGACGGAGCGCTTGATGACTTCGAGCCTTGGACAGGCCCCCACCAGCTGCTGCACCAGCCCGAAATAGCTCCCAGGCATAGCCTCTCCAGGCCACAGCCAAACTATGAGGCCCTTCATGGCCTGTTCGGTCGCCTTGTGGAGCTCGACCAGTTGCTTCAGCTGGTCGCTCAGGGGCACGGGGTGTCCGGCCTCAGCATACTGAGACCAGAACACCTTCTCTATCGAGCTGCCCTCCTCGGCTCGATAGAATGCGGCGGCATCAGACACACTACGGGGAAGATCTGCGAACGCTCCTGGAGAGCTCCGGATTCGGGTAAGTAACAAGTAACTCACGTTTATGTGTTTGCTTTGCATAAAGAATGCCTTACCCGCCGCTATCTTTTTCACCGCATCCAACTCCTGGAGGGTCTTCTGGGATTCGGCCTTGGCAGACTTGGCATTTTCAATAGCCGCCGCGAGCTCGGACGCTCGCGTCTTTGAGTCAAGCTCCAAACTCTCATGTTTTTTTCATGAGAACCTGGAGCTCTTGCTGCACCTTGCCAACCTGGGCCTCATACTTCTCCCGCTCGGTGTGCTCCGTGTCCGCCCTCTTCTCGGCCTCGACCAGCGCTTGCTTAAGGGTCGCCACCTCAGACGTGGCCCCTACAATAACCACAATAATCCTATCATTTTTTGCAATTGCACCTTTTTTTATATATTTAAACAAGGTATTTCTTACCTTCCTTGTCCTCGAGCTGCTTCTTGGCATGCCTGAGCTCTTGCTCGGACTGCTCGAGGTTCTGCTTTAGCGTGTCCACTTCCGCAGTCAGTATGGCGGACGCCAGCACAGAAGCCTGCATACGCATATTGACTCTTTTTTGTTAGATCCTGCGAATTTAATTTGATCCTCTATTCGGCTTTTCTTCCCGAACGCCAAACAGAGCATCAGGGGCTACTGTCTATGCGGTAATATTATTTACACATTCTTTACTTACCTCAAAGCCTGTTAAAATGCTAGCGCAAGCTTCAGTCAGTCTGCTTTTGGCGGACTGAACCTTCTAGACCACCGCACTCATAATAGTGTGGTGCTCCTCGTCGATGGAGGCGCCTTTGAGCACCTCCAACAGATTGTCCGGCGCCTCCGGTTGGACGGGGGTCACCGGCACGGTGGGCTTGCTCCTCTTGGAAGGAGGTCGCCCGCCGGACTCTGGAACCTTTGAAGGTTCCGGAGCAGTGTCCGGCCTAGAGCCGGACTTGGAGCCCTGGGGGGTTTTATCCCCTTTACTAATTGAGTCCGGGAGGTCGCCTTGCGGCGCCTCCAGGACCACCTCCTCCTGGCTTGGAACCTGTTGGGACAACACTTCGGCGTCGTCCGTAGGGCGGGGGGAGGAAGCCGTCGGAAGTGAATTCACATCCGACGAGTCCAGTGAACCGCTCGACGACGCGTCGAGCCGGTCTTTGGGTGGGCTGCATAAACATATTCGACATAAGGGAAAGGTGTGCAATAAAGGAATGCTATGAATTACTCTGGTATCCGGATACTTACGATTTCCCCAGGGGCTTGGCCCTGAGCGGCCACTCCTCTCCGCCGTCGTCAGCGTCGGTGGAGTAGTCCGGAGGAAGGGTTTTCCCCTTATTGGACCCTTCTGCCTCCTCAGTAAGGGCGGCCTTCCTTTTCTTCTCTCCCCCCGCTGGAGGGGGAGAGGTCTCTTCTTCCTCCTCCTCGTCTTCACGGGAGGACTGTGCCTTGGAGCCGTCGGATGATGAACCCGACACCTCCTAGCGCCGGGCACTTTTTCGAGTCCCCGTGGCACTCTTCGTGGCCTTCTTCTCCGGCACCACATAGGGTGCCGGAACTAGCAACTTCGCCAAGCGGGCATCGGCTGGGTCTTCGGGCAAAGGAGCCGTACAGTCGATCTGTCCGGACTTCGCCTGCCAAACCTGTCAGAGGTAAGGGAGCTTAGATCCCGCATAGAGTTAAACTATGAAAAACTAATACCCTGTAAAAGGCACAAACAACTTACCGCGCTGGCGTGGCGCTGCGCGCTGAATCCGTGATCCTCGGTAGCAGATGCGGGAGCCTTGACGCCCTTGAAAATCACCTTCCAGACATCTTCGTACGTCGTGTCAAAGATCCTGCTCAGAGTTCGGTGCTGCGCCGGGTTGAACTCCCACAGATTGAAGGCCCGTTGTTGACACGGGAGGATCCGGCGGATGAGCATGACCTGGACTACGTTGACAAGCTTGAGCTGCTTGTCCACCAGGGTTTGGATGCATGTTTGCAGTCCAGTCACCTCTCCTTTGCTGCCCCACGACAGGCCCGTCTCTTTCCAGGACGTGAGCCGCGTTGGGGGTCCGGACCGGAACTCGGGGGCTGCGACCCACTCAGGGTCGCGCGGCTCGGTGATGTAAAACCACCCCGATTGCCACCCCTTTAGGGTCTCCACAAAGGAGCCCTTGAGCCATAAGACGTTGGGCATCTTGCCCACCATGGCGCCTGTCGGTGTCAAAACCGGCGGATCTCGGGTAGGGGGTCCCGAACTATGCGTTTAGGCCGGATGGTAACAGGAGGCAAGGGACACAAAGTTTTACCCAGGTTCGGGCCCTCTCGATGGAGGTAAAACCCTATGTCCTGCTTGATTAATATTGATGATATGGGTAGTACAAGAGTAGATCTACCACAAGATCGGAGAGGCTAAACCCTAGAAGCTAGCCTATGGTATGATTGTTGTTCTGTATCTTGTCCTACGAACTAAAACCCTCCGGTTTATATAGGCACCGGAGAGGGTTAGGGTTACACAAAGTCGGTTACAATAGTAGGAGATCTACATATCCGTATCGCCAAGCTTGCCTTCCACGCCAAGGAAAGTCCCTTCCGGACACGGGACGAAGTCTTCAATCTTGTATCTTCATAGTCCAGGAGTCCGGCTTAAGGTATAGTCCGGCCATCCGGACACCCCCTAATCCAGGACTCCCTCAGTAGCCCGAACCAGGCTTCAATGACGATGAGTCCAGCTCGCAGATTGTCTTCGGCATTGCAAGGCGGGTTCTCCTCCAAATTCTGTGTACCTGTTGAATAAAGTCCGGTTTCTTGTAGACATTGCGCTCTTTGGCTTATACGCCCAATAATGGCCGCTTCCCACGTGTCAAACGAATATGAAAAGTCTGAGTGTTTTTACATTCACACCCTTAGCCGCGTAAATGAGCTGACCTATTTAAGGGGACGAGGATTTAGATCCAAACCACATCTTCCCCCCTTCGCGAGTGTTCATCAGAGCGCATCCGACAAAGGTCCATTCCACCATGGCCAGCCGTCGCAACTCCTCCTCTCGCCCTTCCAGCCCTCAGCCTGGATATTGGGAGAGATGCTCCATCCCACATAGCGAGCTAGTGACGCTCCAGACCAAGGGATTTCTCCCCCCGGCCTATATGGTCCCGGTTCGAGCCGGCCTTGCCATCTATAATGGCGGAGAGCAAGCGGAGAGTGCCCCTAATCCCTCCAAAGGAGAGCGGGTGTGCCTCGTCCCTTATTTAATAAGGGGCTCGGATTTCCAATCCATCCATTTCTCCTAGGGCTCCTGGAGTTCTATGGCCTCCAGCTACAGAATCTCACGCCTGCCTCCGTATTGCATATCGCGGGCTTCGTAGTCCTCTGCGAGCTGTTTTTGGGTATCGAGGCTCATTTCGGGCTATGGAAAAGGTTATTCTGCCTTGTGCCCCGCTCTAAGGAGGGGTCAATGTATCAAGTGGGCGGAGCCGAAGTGTGGCGCATCGCCGGGACCGGATATCTATCCGGAACCCCAAAGAAGGCGTCCGAAGACTGGCCTTCGGAATGGTTTTATATAGAGGATGTCCCGCTGCCGGATCCTGTTCGGATTGGCCTCCCTGAGTTCGACAGTGCTCCCTTAAAGAAGCGCCTAAGCTGGCGTCCACGGAGCCCTCAGAGGGAAAGTGACAGGGACATCATTTACCTGATGGGCCGAATAAGATTGTTAGCCCATTTCGGACTGACCATGATCGGGGTTATGGCCGAATGCATCATGCGGGGGGTGCAACCGCTTCAGTATAGAAGCCACCCCATGTGGGACTTCAACGGGGAGGACGACGCCACCCGCTACGGCCATAAGGGGCCGGATTCAGCTGCCGCTCTACTAAAGATCTTTTCCACTTTGTATAAGGGAGAAGAGGAGGAATTTCTCTGCGTCAACCCACAGGGTGGATTCTCTATGCACAATCCCCCAAGCTGGGTAAGCGGTCACATTTACTTGCCCATCCGTTTTGTATTCCCATTGTTAAATATTCAGTCTGACGACTTCAACGCAGGAACTGCACCGGGCTATTAAGGAAATAAGCAGCCCTCCTCCACAACCCGAGGACCCAGGATGGTCCCTCGACCCGGCCTCTCAAGAGGATCCGGACATATCTGTGGAGCTGATTGATGGAGTGTTCCATCAATTGAGCAAGGACAACGCCTTGGTGGCCATTATGGCTGATTACCCAGGGCTAATCCCAGCCTCCCAGGTAACTGAGATTGAAGTCCCAGTACCCCGAATAGGTGTCCGCCCTCTCGTGTTTTCAGTTTCCTGATTACAACCGAACTTTTGTAGGGGAGGTTTTTGAGGCGGAAGGCCGAACCTGCGGCGACAAGCCAATGAGGGGCCGCAGGGCTCTGCGGGCAGAAAAGAAGTGCAGTCCGGACCGAAGCGTCAGCGCAAAGGTATGGCGCGCCCCCTTATCCCAGGTGTTATACCTTCGAGGCACATTGACACTCGTGCTCTCTTTAGGACAAAGAGACCTCGCCGGACTATATCCGGAGAGGCTGCCAATCGTGCCTCCACCAGCCAGGCTCCAAAGCCTGGTCCGGAGGCGGAGGCGAACGCAAGGCGCGCACCAGACGGTCCTCCGACGGAGGATGTGGACGGGTTGTCTGCCACCAACTCTGAGGTGGAGAGTACCATGAACCACAGGCGTCGCCGGACAATCCTTCGCGACGCTTGTTTCTCCCAAGGGGCGTTAGATGTCTTCAACTCGGGAGATGCGTACCTCCGTGCCGCTCAAAATGGTCTAGCCAGAGCCACGGAGCAATATGTAAAAGACATACGGGTAAGAAAATTTTGGTAATTATATTTATATATATACCAGTAGCCCCCGAGACTTGAAACAGTTAGAATAACTGATTTAAGGATCATTTGTTATGCAGGTTCTTACAGAAAAGAATTCCCTACTGTCCAGGGAGCTAGAAGATTGCAAGGCCCAACTTGAGGCCGCACCAGCCGCAGCAGGGGAGCCCAAGGAGACCCCCTCTGGTAATATACACTTCGAAAGATAAGTATTTCACGAAGCACGGCATGGGTGCGAATCTGACAAATGAAATTGTAGATGGCGCCGGATTGAATCCGGAAAGGCAACACCTCCTACGCCAGCTAAAGGCTGGTGAGAAGGTGCTGACAAAGGTGAGGCGGGAGAAGAACGATCTCCAAGATGCCAACACCAAGCTGGGCGTCGAGCTGAAAGATGTTTGTGCCCAGCCGTCAGACTCCGTGAAGGAGAATCAGCGGTTTCGGCGCGGCATATTTAGTAAGTGCTTGAACGAACCTTTGAAAGAAAGTTCGGCGGGGAAGTCGACTAACAGAGCAATGTCTGTAGGTGTTCTAACAGGTCGTCCTGCAGAGGAGATGCCCGGTTCTACGGGTGACCTTCTTCCCGAGCTCTCGCAACTGCTCGATCGAGTTCGGCAGGCGATGCAAGGCGTCGCCCAGGCCCTGTGGCCATCCATCTCCATGCCCGAAGGTCTTGGAGAGCTTGCGAAGAAGCTAAAGGGAGCACGGCGGCGCTTCCGATTGTGGAAGATATCGGCCTGCCATCAAGGCGCTAGGGAGGCCTGGGCCATGGTGAAGACGCGGTACACAAAGGCTGACCCCAACCACATGGCCAAGGTCGGTCCTGTAGGGCCTGATGGGAAGGAGATCCCTGTAAGCTTAGTATACGGCCAAGTAGAGTTGGCTGCAAAGTATTCCCAGCAGGACTGTAAATTAGACAGCCTGTTAGATGGTATTGAAGAGGAATACAATCAGTCAAAATGACTATGTAATTTAATTGACATTTATAATGCCTTTTTCTAGCCGGATTGTAGATCATTTGTCATGGCCGACCTTTTCGCTTCAGCCTCGGGACCTGACGGTCCGGAGTGTGTCCGAATTCCCATGTGGTTATATAGGAACCGGGGAATGCATGGAGACCAGGAGTAGGGGTCATTAGTGCGTGAACAGACAAGTGCCCGACTAGTTATGTTATATTACATGGTTAGTAAGAAACATCTTCCAGGGAGAATAGTTCCGTTAGGGGTTCCTTTCCCTAGGAGGCATGCCCTAAAGTGCATGTCTATGCTGCGAAAAGAAACGCAAGAAAAACATCTGGGGGTGTATAGATAAAAAAAGATCATCTTTAGTTCACCGACCGAATATTCCCTTAAGAACGCTAGCTTTCGGCTTCACCCAGTCTAAGGTACACGTCCGGCTGACCCGGCAGTAACAATCGCAGAGGTGCTCCCTTTACCACCTAGCCGAACAATCAGGAACGTAGGGGTAAGCACAGGAGCCAGGCAACCCAGCTTGGCCAAAACTTAAGTCATATCGATGCATATAATGGTGAATAAAAGGTACATGCAGAAGTGTGACACATGTGTTGGGCATGAAGCCCGTATAGATAAGCTTCTGTTTAAAGAAGCCCCCAGGTTTAATGAGCACGGATAGCGCGTCACTTTATGAGCCTTTAAAGGCTATAAAAGAGAGAGAGAGAAGAGGAATGTAAGACAGAAAGTATATACAAAATGGAGAGAGGAAGGAGACGAACACAGAGTCCGGCGCTAGGCATAGAATCTTCAGAGACGGGCTGCATTCCATGGGTTCGGCTCGAGTCGGTTATCCGATGCATCTCGCAGGCGGTACGCTCCACCAGTCAGGACTTGGTCGATTATGAAGGGACCTTCCCACTTGGGCTTGAGTTTGTCCTTTTTCTTGTCCGGTAGTCGTAGAACTAATTCGCCAACGTTGTAATTTTTGGCCCGTACTTCTCTGCTTTGGTATCTCCGAGCCTGCTGTTGATAGACTGCGAAACGGGCTTTTGCCACGTCACGCTCCTCCTCCAATGCGTCCAAGCTGTCCTGCCGATCGAGCTCGGCTTCTCTTTCTTCGTACATGCGCACTCGAGGTGAGTCATGAATTATGTCGCAAGGCAAAACTGCCTCTGCGCCGTACACCATAAAGAATGGTGTGTATCCGGTGGTGCGATTCGGCGTGGTCCGTAGCCCCCAGAGTATGGAGTCGAGCTCCTCTACCCAGTGCGTGTTAGATTCCTTGAGGGACCGCACTAATCTGGGTTTGATGCCGCTCATGATAAGACCATTTGCACGTTCGACCTGACCGTTAGTTTGTGGGTGATAGACGGAGGCATAATCGAGCTTGATGCCCATGTTTTTGCACCAGAGTTTTACCTCGTCGGCCATAAAGTTCGTGCCGTTATCCGTGATGATGTTGTGGGGGACGCCGTAATGGTGTACAACCCCGGATATAAAGTCTATCACCGGTCCGGATTCGGCCGTCTTAACAGGCTTGGCTTCTATCCATTTGGTGAACTTATCCACCATGACCAGTAAGTATTTTTGCTTGTGGGTTTCGCCTTTAAGGGGTCCAACCATGTCAAGCCCCCAAACCGCGAAGGGCCAAGTGATGGGGATAGTTTGGAGGGCGGTGGGTGGCATATGGCTTTGGTTTGCAAAGAGCCGGCAACCGGTGCATCGTTGGACTAAGTCCTGAGCGTCTGCCCGGGCCGTCAGCCAATAAAAGCCTGTACGGAAGGCCTTGCTTACAAGGGACTGAGCTACAACGTGATGACCGCCGAGTCCGGCGTGAATTTCAGCCAGGAGGTTCCGCCCCTCCTCTTCGGAGATGCACCTTTGAAGGACTCCGGTAGTGCTTTTCTTATAAAGCTCTCCCTCGTGGACTCTGTAGGCTTTGGATCGCCGCACTATGCAGCGTGCCTCATTTTGGTCCTCAGGGAGTTCCTGCCTAGTAAGGTAGGCGAGGAATGGTTCTGTCCACGGGGCGATGACGACCATTATTACGTGGGTTGAAGGTGTTATTTCATTGGCAGAGCCTCCGATTGTGTCAGAACGTTCGGTGTCGGGCAGTGCAGTTGGGTCCGGGCTGTTATTGTTCGGCTCCCCTTCCCATACTACGGATGGCTTGAACAGCCTTTCCAAGAAGATGTTGGGGGGGACTACATCACGTTTTGCGCCGATGCGTGCCAGGACATCTGCCGCCTGATTATTTTCCTGGGCTATATGGTGAAATTCAAGCCCCTCGAACCGAGCTGACATTTTTAGGACGGCGTTGCGGTAAGCTGCCATTTTTGGATCCTTGGCATGGAAGTCTCCATTTATTTGGGATATTGCGAGGTTCGAGTCCCCACGCACCTCTAGGCATTGAATGCCCATGGATACTGCCATCCGGAGACCATGTAAAAGGGCCTCATATTCGGCTGCATTGTTGGAGTCCGTGTACATAATCTGGAGTATGTATTGAACTGTGTCTCCTATGAGGGACGTCAAAACGACGCCAGCCCCCAGTCCGGTCAACATCTTGGAGCCGTCGAAATGCATGATCCAATTTGAATATGTGCCGTACTCTTCAGGAAGTTTGGCCACCATCCATTCCGCGACGAAGTCGGCCAAGACTTGTGACTTGATGGCTCGCCGTGGCTTATAAGTTATGTCGAACGGGAGGAGCTCAATGGCCCATTTTGCAATCCGGCCCGTTGCGTTACGGTTGTTTATAATATTGTTAAGTGGTACTTCCGAGGCTACTGCTATTGAGCACTCTGGAAAGTAGTGTCGTAGCTTCCGGGATGCCATGAATACCGCGTACGCAATCTTTTGATAATGTGGGTACCGTGATTTGTAGGGAGTGAGGACAGTGGACACATAATAGACCGGCTTTTGAAGGTGGAATTTGTGTCCGTCCGCTTCTCGTTCGACGATGAGCACTGCGCTTACAACCTGATGTGTTGCTGCAATGTATAATAGCATTGGTTCGCCAATGTTTGGCACGGCCAGGACTGGGTTTGTTGCCAGTATGGCTTTTATTTCGTCGAGTCCGGCCGTGGCTGCATCTGTCCATTCGAAGTGTTCGGTGCGCCGAAGGAGGCGGTAAAGGGGTAGTGCCTTTTCTCCCAAGCGGGAGATAAAGCAGCTTAGAGCCGCCACGCATCCAGTTAAATTTTGTATTTGTTTGAGGTCCTTTGGGATATCCAGTTGCGACAGAGCTCGGATCTTGGCTGGATTTGCTTCAATTCCTCTACCGGATACAATGAAGCCCAAGAGCTTTCCGGCTAGAACGCCGAAAATGCATTTTTCCGGGTTGAGCTTGATGTCGTATGTTCGAAGGTTATCAAATGTGAGCCTCAAGTCGTCTACTAGAGATTCGACATGTCTTGTTTTGACGACCACATCATCTACATATGCCTCCACTGTTTTGCCGATCTGGTTTGCCAGACATGTCTGAATCATGCGCTGATATGTTGCGCCGGCGTTTTTGAGCCCGAAGGGCATCGTGTTGAAGCAGAATGGGCCGCATGGTGTGATAAATGCCGTTGTGGCTTGGTCTGGTTCTACCATCTTGATTTGATGGTAGCCGGAATATGCGTCGAGGAAACACAACGAATCGTGTCCTGCGGTAGCATCGATAATTTGATCGATGCGGGGGAGGGGGAAGGGATCCTTTGGGCAAGCCTTGTTAAGGTCTTTAAAATCAACACACAGGCGCCAGGATTTGTCCTTCTTTGGTACCATCACCAGGTTTGCTAGCCAGTCCGGATGTTTTATATCTCTGATGAATCCAGCCTCCAATAGCTTTGCTAGCTCCTCTCCCATGGCCTGTCTCTTAGGTTCAGAAAAACGCCGAAGAGCCTGTTTGACAGGTTTGAATCCTGTTTGGATATTTAAGCTGTGCTCGGCCAGCCTGCGTGGGATTCCTGGCATGTCTGAAGGGTGCCAGGCGAAAATGTCCCAGTTCTCTCGTAGGAACTCTCGCAGTGCGGCGTCTACATCAGGGTTTAACTGTGCCCCGATGGAAGCTGTTTTATTGGGGTCCATTGGATGGACTTGGAATTTGACTATTTCGTCCGCCGGTTTAAAGGAGGTGGACTTGGATCTTTTGTCGAGTACCACATCGTCCCTATTCACTGTAGAGCGTAGCGCAGTCAGTTCCTCAGCCGCTAGGGCTTCGAATAGTGCCTCGAGGGCCAGTGCGGCTGTCTTGTTTTTGGCGCGGAGTGCTATGTCCGGATCACTAGCGAGAGTGATGATCCCGTTAGGCTCGGGCATCTTGAGCGTCATGTACCCGTAATGGGGTATTGCTTGGAAGATTGTAAACACTTCCCGCCCTAGCAGAGCGTGATAACCGCTGCTGAATGGAGCCACATGGAACATGATCTCTTCGGACCTGTAATTATCCGGCGTGCCGAACACCACATCTAGTGTGATTTCTCCTGTACAGCGCGCTTCCCGACTAGGGATTATTCCTCTAAAGGTTGTGCTACTTCGCTCAATGCGGTTCCAGTCTATTTCCATTTTTTTGAAGGGTTTCCTCATAAATGAGGTTCAATCTGCTGCCGCCATCCATGAGTACCTTGGTAAGACGAAAGCCGTCCACTATTGGACTGAGGACCAATGCGGCTGGTGCTCGGGCTGTTCGGAATTTAGGTTCATCACTGGCGTTAAAGGTAATAGCCGTGTCACTCCATGGGTTTATTGTTGCTACTTGGTAGACTTCGGCAAGGCTGCGGAGTGTCCTTTTTCGCATATTATTTGATGCGAAAGTCTCGAAGACTGTTAATACCGTATTGGTGTCTCTGGGGTGGCTTTCTGTGGCCTCCGGAATTAGGAGATTTTCGCCAATTTTGGCCACCTGCCGGAGTATCCAACATGCTCTAAGGCTGTGAGTTGGTGTGGCATCCTCTGTACTGTGAATTTTACAGGGTCCATTAAGCCATCCTTCCAGTACGGTTCCATGCCCTGTAGAGGGTTTTTGCTTTTTGGTGTTTGACCCGGGTGTCTGGCGATGATGCACCCTTTTATTTCGGACTGGGTTTGTATTCAAGGCCGGATCGTCCCAAAATTTTATTTCGGTTTTCCAGGCGCTTTCCATCGCACAGTACTTTCGTACGATGGACGCCAAGTCAGCGAAGCGTGTAATATCACGACGACTTATGGCGTTGAGGATTCCCTTGTCCGTGCAATTATTGCAAAATATTGAGATTGCTTCTTCCTCGCGGCAGTCCTTTATCCTGTTCTCAACCAGGAGGAATCTGGCCCAGTAATGATGTACTGTTTCATCGGGCTCTTGCCTAATTTGGGATAGATCGCTTATGTTCGGGTGGGTGGGCGGAATTAAATCTGAAGCCTCACCCCATCTGAGGCTCAGAGGCCGAGGAATTTCCGAACTCGAAAATTTGGATTCCTGGATGCTGTCCAATGAATCCAGCCCGTCGCCTGACTCTAAGTTCAGGTCTTGAGTGATATCCTCCCCTCCGCGGGTATCCGGTTTGGAGGGATTGGGAATCCGGACGTAGCTAGTCCTTAAGATAGATGAAGGGTCGCCGCACGGTCCCTCTACCACGGCAACATGATGGGTGACTTGGGGAGAGTTAATCTCTCTCAGACCGGGTTTAGGCCCAATCTGGTCGTAATCCGTAGCGACTCCCAGGGCGGCGATGCGATCCAAGAGCTCGTTTATTGAGGAGAGCTCCATTGGATCTAACTGCTCGGCGAGTTCCGAGCTTACATGAAGATTGTTTTCGATGGCTCCAGAGGTCATCGTCGGCGCAGAAGCCGAACAGGCGGTCATAAGAAAACCACCTAGCCGGAGGGTTTGGCCGATAGCCAAATCTCCCTTAGCAACAGTGCCGTCTTTAAAGACGGGGCGAGGCATCCTTCCTGATGGCGACGACACAGAGGAACTCTCAATGAAAGCACCAATGTCGGTGTCAAAACCGGCGGATCTCGGGTAGGGGGTCCCGAACTATGCGTCTAGGCCGGATGGTAATAGGAGGCAAGGGACACGAAGTTTTACCCAGGTTCGGGCCCTCTCTATGGAGGTAAAACCCTACGTCCTACTTGATTAATATTGATGATATGGGTAGTACAAGAGTAGATCTACCACGAGATCGGAGAGGCTAAACCCTAGAAGCTAGCCTATGGTATGATTGTTGTTCTATATCTTGTCCTACGGACTAAAACCCTCCGGTTTATATAGACACCGGAGAGGGTTAGGGTTACACAAAGTGGGTTACAATGGTAGGAGATCTATATATCCGTATCGCCAAGCTTGCCTTCCACGCCAAGGAAAGTCCCTTCCGGACACGGGACGAAGTCTTCAATCTTGTATCTTCATAGTCCAGGAGTCCGGCTGAAGGTATAGTCCGGCCATCCGGACACCCCCTAATCCAGGACTCCCTCAGCGCCTTCGCACTCTTCCTGGTTGCCGTGCACCACCTTCGGCTTGACATTAAAAGTCTTGAGCCATAGGCCGAAATGGGGGCGGATGCAGAGGAAAGCCTGAAAGAACATGCGGTGCCCCCATGTTTGGTTTTGGTAATTGATGACAATCTCTATGGACTAATGGTTGCCTTGAGTTATATTTGAAGGTTTTGTCCATAGGCTTTTCTTGGAGTACATGTGTTGGTTTCAAGGAGAGTTTGTGTCGACCAAGGTGCTATTCAAGGAATTACCTAAAGATTGGTCTTGTGAGAGGTTGATCAAGACTAAGTTAAAGAGTGAATCAAGTTGATCAACCCACAAAGCGTAGAAGATGTACCGAGAGGGATCAAGTGATCCCATGGTATGGTAAGCATTGTCAATTACGCTTTGTGTACTAACCCATGGTCTTCGTGAGGGTTCTTTGTGGGGTTAGGCTGCGGTGTGCAAGTTCAAGTGGAGCACCACGAAGAGATCAAATGCTTGAAGCTTGCTATCCTTTGTGGTGAAAATGGACCTGTGAAGATGTGCGGAAGAGTAGCTCACCCATAGTAGAGTATGGGGGAGCAATCAACTAGTCTTCATCGACTCAACACAATCAAGAAAGGTTGCGGTGTGCAAGTTCAAGTGGAGCATCACGAAGAGATCAAATGCTTGAAGCTTGCCGTCCATTGTGGTGACAATGGACTTGTGAAGATGTGCGGAAGAAAGGCTCACCCATAGTGGAGTATGGGGGAGCAATCAACTAGTCTTCATCGAGCCAACACAATCAAGAAAGGTGGTCCAACTTGAGGAATTCAAGATCATCATCATCTAGCTCAAGTGGACCATGTGCAAGGCAAAGGTTTGCCCTTGATAGGTTTTCTATTTTACCGGTCTCATGATGGTAGTTGGGAGACCGGGTTATAGGATCGATTGCTGTACTATCAAGGGGGGCTCTCGATGAGTAGCTTGATCGCATCGTTCGTTGAGAGCTCAAACCATTGCATCCTTGCACCATCTTTCTTGGTTCTTGTTTGGTTCTCTTTGTGAGTCTTAGAGCTTACGGTCATCTTGTTAACAAGCTTGAGTTCATCGAAAACAGAGTTCTCTTGCATCTTCTATGCTGTTTTGATGCTACTCGTCGTCTTGTTTCCAACAAGCTTGAGTTTGCTCAATTCGGAGCTCATATGCAGAAGTTATGGCAGTTCTGGTTTTCTTGAGTGTGGTTTTTGTCAGGATCCCAGCGGTAGTACCATGGTACCCAGCGGTAGTACCGCTGAGGAGTCACAAGCGGCAGTACCGCTCCGCAGCGGTAGTACCGGCGGTGACTCCACAGCAGTACTACCGCTGGCTTACCATGTCCCTACCGCGTCGATTCGAGGGGTCTTTTTTTGTGTCGGATTGTGCGGTACCTCGCTGCGGCAGTAGTGCGGCAGTACCGCTCCTTAGCGGCAGTACTGCTCCTTAGCGGCAGTACCGCCCTTCCTCCGCGGTAGTACCACCCGGTTCCCTCTTTCCCTTTCCCCTTCGTTCTGCGCGGCAGTACCGCCGAAGGGAGCGGTAGTACCGCTTAACCCAGCGGTAGTACCGCTGTCTCCTGCGGTACTACCGCCCCAAGGTTCATGTTTTGTTGCTCCTTTTCCCTGTTTCTTCCACCTGAGCGGTAGTACCGCTCGTGTGCGGGCTGAGCACTTAACGGTTGGATTTTCCCCCTCCTATAAAAGGGGGTCTTCTTCCCCATTGAACCTTATCTCCCTTTGAGCTCGTGTTCTTCCCCCATTGTTGACCTTCTTCGAGCTTGCTAACTCTCAATCCCTCCATGGATTCTTGCTAGTTTTTAAGGGAAAAGAGAGAGGAGATCTAGATCCACATTTCCACCAATCACTTTCTCCTCTATGTGAGGGGAACCCCTTGGATCTAGATCTTGGAGTTCTTGGTGTTCTCCTTCTTGTTCTTCCTCTCATTTTCCTCCCTAGCATTAGTTGCTTCGGTGGGATTTGAGAGAGAAGGACTTGGGCACTCCGTGTGCCCTTGCCATTGCATTTGGTGCATCGGTTTGAGTTCTCCATGTGATACGTGGAAGTTACAAGTTGAGAAGCTTATTACTCTTGGGTGCTTGGTACCCTTGAGCTTGTTCCTCTTGGGTGCTTGGGCGCCCTAGACGGTTGTTGGTGTTCGGAGCTCAATCATTGTGGTGCAAAGCTCCGGGCAAGCATCGGGGTCTCCAATTAGGTTGTGGAGATCGCCCCGAGCAATTTGACGGGTACCGGTGACCGCCCCCAAGGGTTGCCAAAGTGTACGGGTTCGGTGACCGCCCCCAAGGGTTTCCATCTGTACGGGTTCGGTGACCGCCCTCAAGGGTCCCTTAGTGGAATCACGGCATCTTGCATTGTGCGAGAGCGTGAGGAGATTACGGTGGCCCTAGTGTCTTCTTGGGGAGCATTGTGCCTCCACACCGCTCCAAACGGAGATTAGCATCCGCAAGGGTGTGAACTTCAGGATACATCATCGTCTCCTCGTGCCTCGGTTATCTCTTACCCGAGCCCTTTTACTTATGCACTTTACCTTGTGATAGCCATATTGTTTCTTGTCATATATCTTGCTATCACATAGTTGCTTATCTTGCTTAGCATAAGTTGTTGGTGCACATAGGTGAGCCTAGTTGTTTTAGGTTTTGTGCTTGACAAATTAACCGCTAGGTTTATTCCGCATTTGTTAAAGCCTAAACCGTAATTATTTTAAAACGCCTATTCACCCCCCCTCTAGGCGACATCCACGATCTTTCACTCGCACATGACGATAAACGCTGAGATGTTGAGGATAAAGTTCGGGGCCAGATCATGGAAATCCAGGCCGTAGTAGAACATGAGTCCCCGGACGAATGGGTGGATAGGAAAGCCCAGTCCGCGGAGGAAGTGGGGAAGGAACACTACCCTCTCATGGGGCCTTGGGGTGGGGAGGAGCTGCCCCTCTTCGGGAAGCCGGTGCGCGATGTCATTAGACAAGTATCCGGCCTTCCTCAGTTTTTTGATGTGTCCCTCCGTGACGGAGGAGACCATCCACTTGCCTCCCGCTCCGGACATGGCTGGAGAAGGTTGAGGTGGGGAGTGCGGATTTGGGCGCTGGAGTCGAGTGCGCGAAAATGGATAGGCAAAGGAGGAAGAAGGCGTAGGTGAAAAGGTGGATCCTTATCCCCTTATATGGGTGGACGCAACTACGTGTCCCTACCAGCCTGGTAAAACTCGCTTATCTCCAAGCGCCATAATCAATGGCGCGGTTGGGTTACCCATGCCCGTATTGATGAGAATCTCGGAATAAGGGGACACGATCTCTGCTTTAACAAGACGTGCCAAGGAAACCGCCTCGCGTGACACGCTGAGGTGGGATAATAAAACGATTCGAATAAAGGCTTGGCCGTGGTGCGTCGCACTACGGAATACGTCAGCAGATTAGATTTGTGTAAATATTATTCTCTCTATGGCAATATGTGGAAACTTATTTTGCAGAGCCGGACACTATCTTTGTGTTCAAAATCTTCTATGAAGTACTTGGAGGAGGAACCCGCCTTGCAATGCCGAAGACAATCTGCGCGCCGGACTCGTCATCATTGAAGCCTGGTTCAGGGGCTACTAAGGGAGTCCTGGATTAGGGGGTGTCCGGATGGCCGGACTATACCTTCAGCCGGACTCCTGGACTATGAAGATACAAGATTGAAGACTTCGTCCCGTGTCCGGAAGGGACTTTCCTTGGCGTGGAAGGCAAGCTTGGCGATACGGATATATAGATCTCCTACCATTGTAACCCACTTTGTGTAACCCTAACCCTCTCCGGTGTCTATATAAACCGGAGGGTTTTAGTCCGTAGGACAACATACAGAACAACAATCATACCACAGGCTAGCTTCTAGGGTTTAGCCTCTCCGATCTCGTGGTAGATCTACTCTTATACTACCCATATCATCAATATTAATCAAGCAGGACGTAGGGTTTTACCTCCATCAAGAGGGCCCGAACCTGGGTAAAACTTCGTGTCCCTTGCCTCCTGTTACCATTCGGCCTAGACGCACAGTTCGGGACCCCCTACCCGAGATCCGCCGATTTTGACACCGACAACCTCCGTCATCTTCACCAACATCTTCATCACCTTCCCCCATCTATCTACAGCGGTCCACTCTCCCGCAACCCACTGTACCCTCTACTTGAACATGGTGCTTTATGCTTCATATTATTATCCAATGATGTGTTGTCATCTTATGATGTCTGAGTAGATTTTCGTTGTCCTATCGGTAATTGGTGAATTGCTATGATTGGTTTAATTTGCTTGTGGTTATGTTGCTGTCCTTTGGTGCCCATCACATGAGCGCGCGCGTGGATCACACCATAGGGTTAGTTGTATGTTGATAGGACTATGTGTTGGAGGGCAAGAGTGACAGAAGCTTCAACCTAGCATAGAAATTGATGCATACGGGATTGAAGGGGGACCATTATATCTTAATGCTATGGTTGGGTTCCACCTTAATGAACGTTAGTAGTTGTGGATGCTTGCTAATAGTTCCAATCATAAGTGCATAGAATTCCAAGTCAGGGATGACATGCTAGCAGTGGCCTCTCCCACATAAAACTTGCTATCGGTCTAGTAACATAGTCAATTCCTTAGGGACAATTTTGCAACTCCTACCACCACTTTTCCACACTCGCTGTACTAACTTTATTGCTTATTTACCTAAAACAGCCCCTACTTTTATTTACGTGCTCTTTATTATTTTGCAAACCTATCCAAAAACACCTACAAAGTACTTCTAGTTTTATACTTGTTCTAGGTAAAGTGAACGTCAAGCGTGCGTAGAGTTGTATCGGTGGTTGATATAACTTGAGGGAATATTTGTTCTACCTTTAGCTCCTCGTTGGGTTCGACACTCTTACTTATCGAAAGAGGCTACAATTGATCCCCTATACTTGTGGGTTATCAAGGTGCAACGGTGGAGGAACCAACCGGCGGTGGTGAGCATGAACTGGAATAGTAGTTGTAGTCACTCAATGCATCCTCCGGTATATGTCTCTCAAAGGTACAAGCACGAACATACATACCAGTAATGCAATGAGGAATATACTGAAATCTTGCCTGAATATTATGGTTCAAACCACCAAAAAATCTATTCATTGTATCATCTTCAGATTCTTCTATGTCACAATGATGCATATAAGATTTGAACTCTTGGTAGTAAGCATGAATAGTGTTGTTGCCTTGTTTAAAATTTTCAAATTTGCAAATCAATTCACGACGATAGTAAGGAGGGAAAAATTGTTGTCTCATTACATCTTTCAAATCTTTCCAAGTTGTGGGTTGGTTATCAATGTTTTTCTTACAATGCACACTCAACCAAACAGAAGCAAAACCAGTAAATGCTCTACTGGAAGCTCGTACTCACTCAAGTTCCGAAAAGTCATGGTGACTAAAAACTTGTTCTACTTCAAGCTCCCAAGCTAGATAAATAGCAGGATTAAATCTACCCTCAAATGACGGTAAAGAGATAACCTGACCATGTGCTTGTGTGTGTTCTCCCAACTCTCGTGATGGTGAAGATGTGTCTGTCGTCCAAGAACTTCTATTTCCAAAACCTGTCATGATTAGTAGAAACAAGAAACAAAATTCGAGAATAATGTTCCTATGAACTACTAGGATGTGGTTGTAAAGTGCTCACAGTAAAGCAAATATCAATATCTTACAAGTTCTTACCATGCGGCAGGTGGTAACAGGCAACCAGCGGTGTCAAATAACTCCGAAGATTGTGTAAAGCGATTGCTAGGGGAACGTACACATACATGGTGTAGAAATATGTGGAGCTGGGTTGGCTATATATGGTAGCAAAATATTAGCAATAATCAATTCAGAGATGCAATGTTGAATAAACGCTCAACGACGGTACTGTGCTGGTCCTAGGCTGGACCGGACTAGAGACACGAGCCTAGAACATTAATGAGGTCACGGCGTAGCACAACTAGCATCAATGAAGGATACTAAGTAACTCTAGACAGCAAGATATAAGTGAAGATCACAACGGCAGTAAAGATAACGATGAAAAACAACTACTAAGCAGGATATACAACAACTCTCTCTCCAACTTTCCTCTTGAAAAGTTTGAGACAATTTTCTGATAACTTTTTTCAAATAATGTTACTAACTCAAGCTTTCCAATGCAAAAAGAATCACTCAATTCCGAATTGATATGAGGAGTCAAATAATTCTAAAACTGGCCTGAAAAACCGGAACAACTGTATGTGCGAACTTCGGAGGGCAAAAATACCTATTTAGAAGCCAATTTTGAGACGCCAAATATTGAAAAAGCTTCTATAACTATTTAGATGCGGCTCGTCTCTAGCTTTCATTTGAGTACTCGTAGAGCCAAAACGGACTTCGTATGAGGAAGTTATGCCAGTTTTACTGAACAGTGCACAAAACAGATTCCAATCCGAATTCAACTACGAGATTGAGTCTAAATAGATCCGAAATTTTTTTCTCTCTCTTTTTTCCCTCACACTTCTTTTCTTCTTTTTCCCTTTTTTCTCTGTCTTTTTTGTACTTTTTTCTATCTTTTTTTCTCGGTGTTTTTTCTCTCTCCTTTTCTGAAACAAACTAGATAAGATGCAGATTGGATCAAGCGAAGATGTGAACGATCTTAACTATGATTATGACAATGAACGGTGGGTAGCATGTGCAGGAAATTGATGGATGGATGGTGGACAGCAGAAGGGATAATGATGCAGCGGCGACATGACTAATGTGAACAGAACTCGAAACTCCAAACGAACTAGACACTAAGACCAGCAACTCGACACGACGATGCAACCGATAATTCAACTATGCAAGCAATGAAAAGAAAATTGCAAAGGCTCAAACTGGCTTGAACAAATGATGAATAGATCTAACTTATTTTGTGGCTTTTTCTTGGACAATAGGTAAAGCAGGAAATTCTCACCGACCAACCTGAAAACCGATACCACTTGATAGAAGGCAAGGGGCCCGATCTTTCGATGAAATGATAACTATCGATTTGGTGGAGACGACTTTGATGATCCGACTACAAACGTGCACAATGTTGCGCCTTAAAAATCGCTAAACCAACTCCGAGTGGTTATTGACCATGCCAGAGCACGACCAACCTGACCACGAAGGTCTATTCCTGCAAGCAATCAAAGAACAAGCAATAATATGATTAAGCAATCTAAATATTGCGAGTATGGATGAAGTATTGATAAAGGTGGGGATCTGAAAGCGGTCTTGGTCTGGTCGTTGGACACAAACGAAGTACACGAAGTTGCAATGGCAAACTTTTAACTAAACAAATCCCAAGGAAAAATCTACTAGATGGTTCTACTTATATAGGAGCAAGGGGTGGCGGTCAAGGAGGTGGAAGGACGTCCCAAGGCAGCCTAAAACTAACCCTAGGTCGTACAAGGATCATGGGCCCAAGTGGAGGTGATGCAACACCTTTCGACTTGTTGTTTGACTCGGATTCTGTTGCAGCGTCAGATTGTTTCATCGATATCTCAACGCTCCGGACGAATTTGAAGGTGGATCCAATTGGGTTGGAAAGAGAACGAAATCTAATTTTTAACAAAAGAAAGAATCACCCAATTCGGAGTTCGTATGAAAAAGTTATTGGCGTTTTGAGTGAGGTATGTATGCGCAATCCGAATCTGAATCTAGAACATGAGAGACTTGGACTCTATCTTCTCTTGGCCCAAAAGTGACATGAGAGGACTTTTTGAACAGAACCTAAACTTCTCATTTTTCCCTTATCTTCATATGTGGATTGTACAAATGTCCCATACACCTGCAATTAGACAAAACACAAAAGTGTGTGAAGTATTTTTGTTCTAGATAACATAAATAAATTATTGAATAGTTTGCACTAGAAATCACCTGACAAATATGCATGTATGCAATATTTTTGGTTGTATCCAAGGTAGTCATGTCCTCATCACTGCCCTCCCCCTCCACCTATATATATGAGAGGAGGGAGAGGGGCAACACGCACCACGATTCTCAAGCCGTGTGCGGCGCCCCTCTCCCTCTAGTTCATCCTCGATCATATTTTCCGTAGTGTTCGGCAAAGCCCTGCGGAGATAGTTGCATCACCACTATCACCATGCTGTCGTGCTGCTGGAACTCATCTACTATGCCCGTCTTGCTGGATCAAGAAGGCGAGGACATCACCGAGCTGAACGTGTGCTGAATGCAGAGGTGCCGTACGTTCGGTACTTGATCGGTTGAATCGCGAAGAAGTTTGACTACATCAACCGCGTTACTAAACTCTTCCGCTTACGGTCTTCGAGGGTACGTATACACACTCTTCGCTCTCGTTGCTATGCATCTCCATGGATAGATCTTGCGTGTGCATAGATTATTTTTTGTTTTCCATGCAACGTTTCCCAACACTCAGCAAAGGCATCGGCGGTAGTACCAAGTGGAAGCATCCTCAGAGCAGCCGTGCATTTCTGCATAGCTAAGAATGATAGTTATCTGCAACAATCCCTCGTGATCTTGAAGTAGTCATTGTGTGCCTCCACCACCTCCACAATGCTCAAGAACAATGGTTCGCGCGTACGAAAATGGTGATGAAACCACGGTTCATCAAGGAAAGTTGGTGACGGTGCCGTGTACCTAGGGTAGGGCAATAGACCTGATCTAAGAACCCTTCCCAAGAACACTGCCCTATAGTCAAAGACATTCAAAGGATAGCAAATTCTACCGACTGGAATCACCTCAAGATGCAACCCACTCGACCATGAGTTCCACTCTGATAACCCAATTCCATTCGACCATGATATAATCATTTGACCACATCAGAAACCACTCGGAGCGCAGTAGATCTAAGGCCTCTCAGGATGGCAACGGTCAGGCGTTCACTCTGTAGTCTTAAGGGTCATTTATATCACTTTAATGCTGACGTTACCAGTAACGTCCCCTCTTTATGTACATTGAACCTATGTAACGGGGGAAGGCTGGGGTCCTGGCGCACTCTATATAAGCCACCCCCTCCTCTGGGATAGGGGTTCGCACCCCCTATAACTTCACGCATAATCCAATCGACCGAGCCCCCGGGCACCGAGACGTAGGGCTGTTACTTCCACCACGAAGGGCCTGAACTCGTATATCTTGCGTGCACAATCTCACCGTAGCTAGGATCTTGCCTTTACATTCCTACCCCCTACTTTACTGTCAGACTTAGAACCACGACAGTTGGCGCCCACCTTGGGGCAGGTGTCTTAGCGACTTTCTGGTGAGGTTGCGATTTCCCCGAGTCTTTTCATCATTATTTTCGGCGGAGGTTTGGCAGAGGGCCGCGAGATCCGTCTCAGCGCGCTCGTCTTCATCGCCGACGACTCCGCTTGGCTTCAGGAAGCTCCTCTCGACGTCGAGGTGCTCCCTGTCCGCGGGGTGACACACTTTCGCGCGTGCGTTCGCGGCGTCCTTCTGCGGCAGCCGTCAACTCAGTATCGGTCGGCTCCCACAGCATCTTCGCTCCCCCCACTCACCGTTACAAGCGATTCGGTCGGTCACGGCTTCGGTGGTGGGTGAAGCACGCGGTGGCGCGTCAGTTGGCCACCCCTCAAGTCGCGGAAATTGAGCCCGACGAATCTCTCTACGGCCTGTTCGACTAGCTCCGTCAAGACCCTGTCCGAGTGCGACAACAGTGACCCCGCGGCGGAGGTCCTGATGGTCGACATGCCTCACAGCCCGCTTGGCATGCGTCCCAATGGCGGCGACGACGGCGGTGGAGATCCATCGCGCATTCATGAAGAGTACCACCCCGAGACTCTCTCCTCTTAGCAGAGGGAGGAACTTCATCGCCGCAATGTGGGGGCCCTCCACACGCCCATTGTCGGCGAGTCCTCTGAGGCTCGGGCCTTGGAGGCGACGCGTTTGGCCACTTTGGCTGAGCGCGCCCAACTAGAGAACCTTCAGCGTGCACTCGACGACCGTGCTCGCCGACAGATTCCCGAGTCCAGTCGACAACAGCGACAGTTATTTTCACTGGAACCACATGTATACCACACTCCGATTCAGAATCTTACCTCTGCGGCCCGTATAGCAGAATCCATTCAGCCATCCCAGTCGAAAGCTGGTAGAGGTTTGATGCAGATCAGAGCGCTGCTCCGAGCAGCAGGAGAGCAAAACACTGCAGTTTCTCAGTCGCGCAACAGGATCCATAGCAGATATGTGGTGGCTAATACCGTTCAGTCGGCTCACAGCCCATGATCCACTACAACAAAATACGCTTCCGTGATGATACGTGTTTGTCACAGTAGGTCATGTTTTCTGTCATGCATGTACATCCATGACAAATTTATGACAGAATCAAGATAGTCATACCTGTTGAGGGAGTCCTGGATTAGGGGGTGTTCGGGTAGCCGGACTATACCTTCAGCCGGACTCCTGGACTATGAAGATACAAGATTGAAGACTTCGTCCCGTGTCCGGATGGGACTTTCCTTGGCGTGGAAGGCAAGCTTGGCGATGCGGATATTCAAGATCTCCTACCATTGTAACCGACTTTGTGTAACCCTAACCCTATCCGGTGTCTATATAAACCGGAGGGTTGTAGTCCGTAGGGGATCAACTCCATACACAATCATACCATAGGCTAGCTTCTAGGGTTTAGCCTCCTTGATCTCGTGGTAGATCTACTCTTGTACTACCCATATCTTCAATATTAATCAAGCAGGAGTAGGGTTTTACCTCCATCGAGAGGGCCCGAACCTGGGTAAAACAAAGTATCCCCAGTCTCCTGTTACCATCCGGCCTAGACGCACAGTTCGGGACCCCCTACCCGAGATCCGCCGGTTTTGACACCGACATTGGTGCTTTCATTGAGAGTTCCTCTATGCCGTCACAATCAGGAAGGATGCCTTCTCCCATCTTCAAAGACGGCGCCGTTGCTAAGGGAGCCTTGGCTGTCGGCCAAACCCTCCGGCTAGGTGGTTTCCTCATGACCGCCTGTTCGGCTGTTGCGCCGACGGTGACCTCTCGGGTCGTCAAAAGCAACCTACACGTCAGCTCGGAACTTGTCGAGCAGCTAGATCCAATGGAGCTCTCTTCCGTAAACAGGCTCTTGGATTGCATCGCCGCACTGGGGGTCGCTACGGATTATGACCAGGTTGGGCTTAAACCCGATCTAAGAGAAGTTAACTCTCCCCAAGTCACCCACCATGTTGCCGTGGTAGAGGCGCAGTGCGGCGACCCTTCATCTATTTTAAGGACCAGCTACGTCCGAATTCCCGACCCCTCCAAGCCGGATACCCGCGGAGAGGAGGATGTAACTCAAGACCTGAGCTTAGGATCAGGCAACGGGCCGGACTCGCTGGACAACATCCAAGAATCCGAACTTCAGAGTTCGGAAACTCTTCGGCCTCCGAATCTTGGATCGGGTGAAGTCTCAGATTCAACAACACCCACCCACCCGAATATAAGCGATCTCTCCCAAGTCAGGCAGAGGCCCGACGAAACAGTACATCATTATTGGGCCAGATTCCTCCTGGTTATGAACAAGATAAAGGACTGCCGCGAGGAAGACGCAATATCAATCTTCTGCAGTAATTGCACAGACGAGGGAATCCTTAATGCCATAAGTCACCGTGATATTACACGCTTCGCTGATTTGGCGTTCATAGTACAAAAGTACTGTGCGATGGAAAGTGCCTGGAAAACCGAAATAAAGTTTTGGGATAATCCGTCCTTGAATAATAATCCCGTCCGAACTAAGAGGGTGCATCATCATAAGACACCCGGAGTAAATAGCAAAAAGCCAAAACCCTCTACAGGGCATGGGACCGTACTGGAAAGGTGGCTTGATGGACCCTGTAGAATTCACAGTACAGAGGACGCCACACCAACTCACAGCCTTAGAGCGTGTTGGATACTCCGGCAGGTAGCCACAATTGGCGAGGACCTCTTAAATCGGGAGGCCGCAGAAAGCCAGCCCGAGGACACTAGTACCGTTCTCATAGTCTTTGAGACTTTCGCATCAAACAATATGCGAAAAAGAACACTCCGTAGCCTCGCCGAAGTCTATCAAATTGCAACAATAAATCCATGGAGCGACACTGCTATCACCTTCAACGCAAGTGATGAACCTAGATTCCGAACAGCCCGAGCACCAGCCGCATTGGTCCTCAGTCCCATAGTGGACGGCTTTCGCCTCACCAAGGTGCTCATGGATGGAGGTAGTGGACTGAACCTCATTTATGAGGAAACCCTTCAAAAAATGGAAATAGACTGGAACCACGTCGAGCGAAGCAGCACAACCTTTAGAGGAATAATCCCCAGTCGGGAAGCACGCTGCACAGGAAAAATCACACTAGATGTGGTGTTCGGCAAGTCAGATAATTACAGGTCCGAAGAAGTCACGTTTCAGGTGGCCCCATTTAAAAGCGGACATCACGCCTTACTAGGGCGGGAAGCATTCACAATCTTCCAAGCGATACCCCATTACGGGTACATGAAGCTTAAGATGCCCGGGCCGAATGGAATCATCACTCTAGCTAGTGATCCGGACATAGCACTCCGCGTCGAAAACAAGACGGCCGCATTAGCCCTCGAGACACTATCCGAAGCCTTAGCGGCCGAGGAACTGACTACGCTGCGCTCCACAGTTAACAGGGATGATGTGATACTCGATAAAAGATCCAAGTCCACATCCTTAAAGCCAGCCGACGAAATAGTCAAATTCCAGGTCCATCCAAGGACCCCAATAAAACAGCTTCCATCGGGGCACGACTGAACCCCGACGTAGACGCCGCACTGCGAGAGTTCCTATGAGAGAATTGGGACATTTTCGCCTGGCACCCTTTAGACATGCCAGGGATCCCACGCAGGCTGGCCGAACACAGCTTAAATATCCTAAAAGGATTCAAACCTGTCAAACAAGCCCTTCGGCGTTTTTCCGAACCTAAGAGACAGGCCATGGGAGAAGAGCTAGCCAAGCTATTGGAGGCCGGATTCATTAGAGACATAAAACATCCGGACTGGCTAGCAAACCTGGTGATGGTACCAAAGAAAGACAAATCCTGGCGCCTGTGTGTCGACTTTAAAGACCTTAACAAGGCTTGCCCAAAGGATCCCTCCCCCCCATATCGATCAAATTATCGATGCCACCGCAGGACACGATTCGTTGTGTTTCCTCGACGCATACTCCGGTTACCACCAAATCAAGATGGCAGAATCAGACCAAGCTGCAATAGCATTCATCACACCATACGGCCCATTCTGCTTCAACACAATGCCCTTCGGGCTAAAAAACGCCGGCGCAACATATCAGCGCATGATCCAGACATGTCTGGAAAATCAGATCGGCAAAATAGTGGAGGCATATGTGGATGACGTGGTCATCAAATCAAGACATGTCAAATCTCTAGTAGACGACTTGAGGCTCACATTCGATAACCTCCGAAAATACGACATCAAGCTCAACCCGGAAAAATGCATCTTCGGCGTTCCAGCCGGAAAGCTCTTGGGCTTCATTGTATCCGGTAGAGGAATTGAAGCAAATCCAGCCAAGATCCGAGCTTTGTCACAATTGGATATCCCAAAGGACCTCAAACAAATACAAAAATTAACCGGATGCGTGGCGGCTCTAAGCCGCTTCATCTCCCGCTTGGGAGAAAAGGCACTGCCCCTTTATCGCCTACTCCGGCGCACCGAACACTTCGAGTGGACGGATGCCGCCACGGCCGGACTCGATGAAATAAAAGCCATATTGGCAACAAACCCAGTCCTGGCCGCGCCGAACACCGGCGAACCAATGCTATTGTACATTGCAGCAACACATCAAGTTGTCAGCGCAGTGCTCATTGTCGAGCGGGAAACGGACGAACACAAATTCCCCCTTCAAAGGCCGGTCTACTACGTGTCCACTGTCCTCACTCCATGCAAATCATGGTACTCACATTATCAAAAAATTGCATACGCGGTATTCATGGCATCCAGAAAGCTACGACACTACTTTCAAGAGTGTTCCATAACAGTAGCCTCGGAAGTACCACTTAACGATATCATCAACAACCGCGATGCAACGGGCCGGATCGCAAAATGGGCCATCGAGCTCCTCCCGTTCGATATAACCTATAAGCCACGGCGAGCTATAAAATCGCAAGTTTTGGCCAACTTCGTCGCAGAATGGACAGAGGCCGAACTCCCTAAAGAGTACGGCACATACTCAAACTGGATCATGCATTTCGACGGCTCCAAAATGTTGGCCGGACTGGGGGCTGGCATTGTTTTGACATCCCCCACAGGACACACAGTCCAATATGTACTCCAAATTATGTACACCGACTCCAACAACGCAGCCGAATACGAGGCCCTTCTACATGGTCTCCGGATGGCAGTATCCATGGGCATTCAACGCCTAGAGGTACGCGGGGATTCAAACCTCGCGATATCCCAAATAAATGGCGACTTCGACGCCAAGGACCCAAAAATGGCAGCTTAACGCAATGCCGTCCTAAAAATGTCAGCTCGGTTCGAAGGGCTGGAGTTTCACCATATAGCCCGAGAAAACAATCAAGCAGCCGACGTCCTGGCACGCATCGGAGCAAAATGCGATGCAGTCCCCCCAACATCTTTTTGGAAAGATTGTTCAAGCCATCTGTAGCATGGGAGGGGGAACCTGCAAATAACAGCCCGGACCCAGCCGCACCATTCGACGCCGAACAAACTGACACAATTGGAGGCTCTGCCAATGAAATTACATCTTCAGCCCACGTAATAATGGCGGTCATCGCCCCGTGGACAGAACCATTCCTAGCCTACCTTATCAGGCAAGAACTCCCGGAGGACCAAAACGAGGCCCGCTGCATAGTGCGGCGATCTAAAGCCTACAGAGTCCATGAGGGAGAGCTTTATAAGAAAAGCACTACCGGAGTCCTTGAAAGGTGCATCTCCGAAGAGGAAGGGCGGAACCTTCTGGCTGAAATTCACGCCGGACTCGGTGGTCACCACGCCGCTGCTCGGTCCCTTGTTAGCAAGGCTTTCTGTACAGGCTTTTATTGGCCGACGGCCCGGGCAGACGCTCAGGACTTAGTCCAACGATGCGCTGGTTGCCAACTTTTTGCCAACCAAAGCCATATGCCACCCACCGCACTCCAAACTATACCAATCACCTGGCCTTTTGCGGTCTGGGGGCTTGACATGGTCGGACCCCTTAAAGGCGGGACCGATAGAAAGAAATACTTACTGGTCATGGTGGATAAATTCACCAAATGGATAGAAGCCAAGCCTGTTAAAACGGCCGAATCCGGACCTGTGATAGGCTTCATATCCGGGGTTGTACACCGTTATGGCGTCCCCCACAGCATCATATCCGATAACGGTACAAACTTTACCGCCGACGAGGTAAAACTCTGGTGCGAAAACATGGGCATCAAGCTCAATTATGCTTCCGTCTATCACCCTCAAACCAACGGCCAGGTCGAACATGCAAATGGTCTTATCATGAGCGGCATTAAACCCAGACTAGTGCGGTCCCTTAAGGAATCTAATACGCACTAGGTAGAGGAGCTCGACTCTGTACTCTGGGGGCTGCGGACCACGCCGAATTGCACCACCGGATACACACCATTCTTCATGGTGTACGACGCAGAGGCAGTTCTACCCTGCGACATAATTCATGACTCACCTCGAGTGCGCATGTACGAAGAAAGAGAAGCCGAGCTCGATCGGCAGGACAGTTTGGACGCTTTGGAGGAGGAGCGCGACGTGGCAAAAGCCCGTTCCGCATTCTATCAACAGCGGGCTCGAAGATATTAAAGCAGAGAAGTACGGGCCAAAAATTATAATGTCGGCGAACTAGTTCTACGCCTGCCGGACAAGAAAAAGGACAAACTCAAGCCCAAGTGGGAAGGTCCATTCATAATCGACCAAGTCCTGACTGGCGGGGCGTACCGCCTGCGAGATGCGTCGGATAACCGACTCGAGCCGAACCCATGGAACGCCACCCATCTCCGAAGATTCTACGCCTAGCGCCGGACTCTGTGTTCGTCTCCTTCCTCTGTCCATTTTTTGCATTTTTCTGTCTTACATTTCTCTCCTTCCCCTCTTTTCTTTTATCACCCTTAAAGGCTCATCTAAGTGATGTGCCACTCGCGCTCATTAAACCTGGGGGCTTCTTTAACAGAAGCTTATTTATATGGGCTTCATGGCCAACACATGCGTCAAACTTCCGCATGTACCTTTTTCTTCACCATTATATGCATCGATATGACTTAAGTTTTGGCCAAGCTGGGTTGCCTGGCTCCTGTGCTTACCCCTACGTTCCCGATTGTTCGGCTAGGTGGTAAAGGGAGCACCTCTGCGATTGTTACTGCCGGATCAGCCGGATGTGTACCTCAGACTGGGTGAAGCCGAAAGCTAGCGTTCTTAAGGGAATATTCGGTCGGTGAGATAAAAGATGATCTTTTTACCCATTTTATGCGCCCCCAGATGCTTTTTTTGCGTCTTTTTACGCAGTCCGAACATGCACTTTAGGGCATGCCTCCCAGCGAAAGGAACCCCTAACGGAACTATTCTCTCTGGAAGATGTTTCTTACTAACCATGTAATATAACATAACTAGTTGGGCACTTGTCTAATAAAGCACTAATGACCCCTACGCCTGGTCTCCACGCATACCACGGTTCTTATATAACCGCTATGGTATTCGGACACACTCCAGACCGTCAGGTCTCGAGGTTGAAGCGAAAAGGTCGGCAACGACAAACGATCTACAATCCGGCTAGAAGGCAGTACACATGTCAATTCAAAATTACATAGTCATTATGACTGATTGTATTCCTCTTCTATACCATCTAACAGGCTGTCTAATTTACAGTCCTGCTGGGAATACTTTGCGGCCAACTCTACTTGGCCGTATACTAAACTCACAGGGATCTCCTTCCCGCCAGGCCCCACGGGTCCGACCTCGGCCATGTGGTTCGGGTCAGACTTCGTAAAACGGGTCTTCACCATGGCCCAGGCTTCCCGAGCGCCTTGTTGGCAGGCCGATATCTTCCACAATCGGAAGCGCCGCCGAGCTCCCGTCAGCTTCTCCACAAGCTCTCCAAGGCTCTCGGGCACGGAGTGGGCAGGCCATAAGGCTTGGGCAACACCTCGCATCGCTTGCCGAATTCGCTCATGCAGTTGCATGAGTTCGGGAAGAAGGTCACCCGTAGAACCGGGCATCTCCTCTACAGGACGACCTGTGAGCATACCTACAGACATTACTCTGTTAATCGACTTCCTCGCCGAACTCTTTTTTCAAAGTTCGTTCAAGCACTTACTAAAAATGCCACGTCGAAGCCACTGATTCTCCTTCGTGGATTCCGACAGCTGGCCACGAACATCTTTAAGTTCGACATCCAGCTTGGTGTTGGCATCCTGAAGATCATTCTTCTCTTGCCTCACCCTTGTCAACATACTCTCACCGGCCTTTAGCTGGCGTACGAGTTGTTGCTTGTCCGGATCGAGTCCGACGCCATCTGCAATTTAACTTGTCAGATTTGCACCCACACCGCACAATACTAATCTTTCAAAGTGTATTTTACCTGAGGGGGTCTCTCGGGGCTCCCCTGCTGCGGCTAGTGCGGCCTCTAGTTGGGCCTTGCACTTCTCCAGCTCCTGGGACAGTACAGTATTCTTCTCTGTAAGAACCTGCATATTCAATGATCCTTAAATCAGTTGCTCTAACTGTTTCAAGTCTCGGGGGCTACTGGCATATGTATATATTTAACCAAAATTTTCTTACCCGTATGTCTTTCACATACTGCTCCGTAGCTCTGGCTAAACCATTTTGAGCGGCACGGAGGTACGCATCTCCCGAATTAAAGGCATCTAAAAGCCTCTTGGGAGAAACAACCGTCGCGTAGAGTTGTCCGGCGACGCCTATGGTTCATGGCACTCTCCACTTCTGAATTTGTGGCGGACAGCCTGTCTGCATCCTCTGTCGGAGGAGCGTCCGGTGCACGCCTTGTACTCGCCTCCGCTTCCTGGTTAGACGTTAGAGCCTGGCTGGTGGAGGCGCGATTGGCGACCTCTCCGGATGTAGTCCGGCGAGGTCTCTTCGTCCTGAAGATAGCACGAACGTTAATACGACCCTGACAGAATAACTCCAGGGAAGCAGAGGGTGCACTATACCTTTGCACCAGCATTTCAGTCCGGACTACTTTCCTTTTTTCTCTACGGGGCTCTGCGGCCCCTCGTTGGCTAGCCGCCGCAGGTTCGGCCTCCTGCCGTGGAAATCTCCCCTGTAAAACGCGGTTGTCGTCAGAAACACCGAAATACATGAGAGTGTAATCCCTCTCAAATGAATGAGACTCCGGTTTCCGTCACCTGGGAGGCCGGGATTAACCCTGGGTAATCAGCCGTGATGGCTACCAAGGTATTGTCCTTGCTTAGCTGATAGAACACCCCGTCGATAAGCTCCACCGATATGTCCGGATCCTCTTCGGAGTCCGGATCAAGGGACCGTTCTGGGTCCTCGGGCTGTGGAGGGCGGCTGCTTATATTCTTTACCTCCTGTCGCAGTTCCTGCACTAAAATCGTTATACTACCTATCTAACCACGGGAGTATAAAACAAACGGGCAAGCGCAATTGTTCACTTACCCAACTTGGAGGATCGTACATGCTGAATCCGGCCTGCGGGTTGACGCGGAGGAATTCCTCCTTTTCTCCCTTGTACAAAGAGGATAAGATCTTTTCCAGAGCGGCAGCTGAGTCCGGCCCTTTACGACCGTAACGGGTGGCGTCATCCTCCCCGTTGAATTCCCACATTGGGTGGCCTCTGTATTGAAGCGGCTGCACCCCCCGCATAATGCATGCGGCCATGACTCTGATCATGGTTAGTCCGGAATGAGCCAACAGTCTTATCCGGCCCATCAGGTAAAGGACATCTCTGTTGTTTTCTCTTTGAGAGCTCCGCGCACGCCAGCTCAAGCGCTTCTTCAGTGGAGCACTGTTGAACTCAGGGAGACCGGCCCGGATAGGGTCCGGTAGCGGGACGTCATCTATATAAAACCATTCTGATGGCCAGTCCTCGGACGCTTCCTTTGGGGTTACGGATAGGTATCCGGTCCCGGCGATACGCCATACTTCGGCTCCGCCCACTTGGTATATGGACCCCTTTTGAGAACGGGGCGCCAGGCAGAATAACCTCTTCCACAGTGCGAAATGAGCCTCAACGCCTAAAAATAGCTCGCAAAGGGTGACGAAACCCGCAATATGCAACACGGAGGCGGGCGTGAGATTGTGCAGTTGGAGGCCGTAAAACTCCAGAAGCCCGCGGAGAAATGGGTGAATTGGAAATCCCAGTCCCCTTAATAAATAGGGGACGAGGCACACCCGCTCTCCCCTAGAAGGATTGGGGGTGCTCTCCGCTTGTTTTCCGCCATCATAGGTGGCGAGACCAGCTTGGACAGGGACCATGCATGCCTGGGGTAGGAATCCCTGGGCTTGAAGTGACGCTAACTTGCTATGCAGGATGGTACAACTCCCCCAGTCCCCGGGTTTGGGACCGGAGGTGCGAGGGGAGGAGCTACGACGGCTGGTCATGTTGGAATAGACCTTTGCTGGAAGCGCTCTGATGATCACTCGCGGAAAGGAGGAGATGTGGTTTGGATCTAAATCCCCATCCCGTTAAATAGGCGGCTCGTTTATGCGGCCAGGGGTGTAAATGTAAAAACGCCCCGGGTTTTCGCATCTGCTTTACACGTAGAAGACGGCCATTATTGGGCATGGAAGCCGAGGAGCGCTACATTACAAGAATAGGACATTATTCCTACAGGTACACAACATTTGGAGAAGAACCCGCCTTGCAATGCCGAACAATTTGCGCGCCGGACTCGTCATCATTGAAGCCTGGTTCGGGGGCTACTGAGGGAGTCCTGGATTAGGGGGTGTTCGGGTAGCCGGACTATACCTTCAGCCGGACTCCTGGACTATGAAGATACAAGATTGAAGACTTCGTCCCGTGTCCGGATGGGACTTTCCTTGGCGTGGAAGGCAAGCTTGGCGATGCGGATATTCAAGATCTCCTACCATTGTAACCGACTTTGTGTAACCCTAACCCTATCCGGTGTCTATATAAACCGGAGGGTTGTAGTCCGTAGGGGATTAACTCCATACACAATCATACCATAGGCTAGCTTCTAGGGTTTAGCCTCCTTGATCTCGTGGTAGATCTACTCTTGTACTACCCATATCTTCAATATTAATCAAGCAGGAGTAGGGTTTTACCTCCATCGAGAGGGCCCGAACCTGGGTAAAACAAAGTGTCCCCAGTCTCCTGTTACCATCCGGCCTAGACGCACAGTTTGGGACCCCCTACCCAAGATCTGCTGGTTTTGACACCGACACCTGTGCTGCCATAGAAGTGTTCCATGACATTACCAAAATTATCATCACGGAAGTGTCCACTTCCATGATGATAAATTCCGCGTCACAGAAGTGCTTTCGTCAAGGGTGACCGACACGTGGCATCCACCGTAACGGAACGCCGTTAAGCTATCGGGTCAGGTTTTGGATCCGATAACCCGTTAACAGCCCCGACCAATGGGGATTTTCCACGTGTAAAATCATCATTGGCTAGAGGAAACACATGTCGGCTCATCGCTGGGACAGATGTCATCCACTCATTGGACAGAAGGCGCCTATGATACGCCGACACGTGGCACGGCCCAACAGAGGACCATTCCTGTGAAAAGGCCGACCTGTTTGACTTGGTCAAAAGGTGGCGGGCCAGCCCATGGAAAGCCTGTTAACGACCTGTTCGCATATAGCCCATTTACAGCCCGCTAACCCAAGGCCCGTTACGCCCTATTCGAATTAGGCCCAGTAGCGTCATCTGGGCCATCCAATATTATTCCAGCCCGTTTTCACTTCTGGCCCATGTATGGCCCATGACGTCTTTCGGCCCATATGAGGCCCTATGTAACTCTTGGCCTATTAACGGCCCGTGGTGAAACTGGCCCGTAATGAACAGTGTATCACTTTACACCCATTAACGGCCCGTGGTGAAACTGGCCCGTAAAGAACAGTGTATCACTTTATACCCATTAACGACCCGTTATTCCGTTGGGCCGTTTCCAGCCCATGTTATCTTTCGGCCTTCTCAGAGCCCATTTATTCTTGGGCTATTTTCCAGAATTCTTTTACTTACGGCCCGTTAATGTCATTTTCTGCTTTGGGACAAATTCAGCTCGTGGGTACAGTCGGCCCGTTTGTTATCCGTTAATACGTTGGGTCGTTTTCATAGCGTCATCAAATACGGCCTATTAATGATGGCCCGTTATGGTCGGCCCATGAATGGACGATTCCAACTCTAGCCCGTTTATGGCCAGAATGCAGGCTGTTTGGCCCATGTTTGGCCAATCGATCATATGGCCCGTATAAGGCCCATTGATGATACGACCCATAGAAGGCCCATTGTTTCTATGGCCCATAGAAGGCCCATCATTTCTATGGCCCGTAGAAGGCCCACTGTTTCTATGGCCCGTAGAAGGCCCACTGTTTATACGGCCCGTAGAAGGCCCACTACTTCTACGGCCCGTAGGAGGCCCAGTGTCACTACAGTAAATATTAGCCCATGGTTATTGTGGCCTAGTTTTAAAAAATAGGTTATTGCAGCCACTAGCAAACCGCAGAAAAAGAACTGCACTGACTACAAGCAAACAAATAAACAAGACAACAAGGAAATAAATAAGCAAGCAACTTACACTAGGCTATCACGGCTATTACACATATTACATCCACTGGGCATCAAAGTTCGCCACCAGTGCAAATATAGGGAACACAGCAGCATATAAACGCCGCAGCAAAACAAGTCCAGAACTGAAACCACTTCAGAAGAGCTCAAGAAACAATATCCTGGATACCCATAATGCTGGCAAGATGCTTAGCAAGCTTATTAACTTTCTCTTGTTTGGTGCTTAAGTCCTCCAGCGCTTGCTGTTGCACCAGAAAGTATGCATCTAAATTCTGCAGGGACTTCCTCAGTCCTTCGGCTTCCTGTCGCATAACATATGATCAATGTCTTTCAACTTGAAGTTGAGACTCAAGAAGCCGAACTGATTCAGGCAACGAGTTCGAAGAGCTGGTGCCAATAGTGGTAGCCAGTAACTCGAACACTACATCAAGACAGGACTTTGGGGTTTTCTCAGTGTCTTCAATATAGTTTTTACCAGCTTTCTTGGAGACCAACAGGGATGTCTCACTATCTTGAACCTTATCTGCATTACTTCCTTTACCATTGCATAACATGGTACTCTTCTCCAATATTTTATCCGCGTTCTAAAAGAGAAACAAACAAACACATCTCTGGTTTACAATGTAGTATATGAAACTCATTTTGGTAAACCAGTTCAGTAGTAAGGTGGACAGGATAACAGCATGAAACAAACATATATCTATGTAGTATGGTCACTGTATGGTCTATATCATTCTAGTTTATGTTGCCAAATCAAGATAGATACAGTTCGAATCATATCTATTTAAGACAAAGCAGCATAGACAGAATATAAGTGTGGGAAACTACACAACAATAACAACACTTATAATGTGCATGGCATGAGAACATAACTTTTTATTCAATTGAAACTGAAATTAACATAGAGCAAGTTACAACAGCAAATAGCCAAACACTTTGAAGAAACAGGTTTAAAACATACCTGTTGCGCCATTGGAGTTTCAATTGCATCCTTCTAATTTGAAATTAGTTGGTATCAGTAAATACAGTGATGCAAGAGCAAAGTAGTATGAACCATAGCTACGGAACCTGACCTGAGAACAATTCATCTTCTGCTTTAAGCATTGACTTCGGGTTCGGAGTGGTGGTCCTCGTGATTTGGGCACTACAGTTGCCTTACTAACTGCTCATGTTTGGGTGCTCTGTGGTGGAGACGGTGCTGTGTCTACGGGAACTGGGTGTCTATCTGCTGGGGTTGGGGTTAGAAGGGGTGTAGCTGGTTCTCTGTCCAACTGGGTAGGGGT
The DNA here is from genome assembly GCF_003073215.2 of Triticum urartu. Taxonomy (NCBI): domain Eukaryota; kingdom Viridiplantae; phylum Streptophyta; class Magnoliopsida; order Poales; family Poaceae; genus Triticum; species Triticum urartu. The sequence goes on along the minus strand of NC_053023.1, from coordinate 583,286,747 downwards.
ACAATCTGCATGAGTGTGGGTTATGTGTGGTGGGGCTGGTTCTTGGGCAAGTACAACCATGGTTCTATCTGCATCGACAGGTAGCACGATCTTTTCTGAAGACTGTGTTTTTACTCCCACAGATACTGCCATCACTCCCTCCAATTGAAATGGCTGATAAACAAGAAAAGTAATTGAATGTACAGACATTGTAAGATAGACAGGTGCAATGGATAGTAGGGAAGAAAACAGGGCATGAAATAATGCACATTTATGTTGTCTAAGCAAACAGAATAGCAAGACATAATTTCACATATATGATGGCTAATTAAACAGGATAGCATGACACAATTTCACATGTATGATGGCTAACTAAACAGGATAGAATAACATGCTTCAAAATATGATGACTATGTAAACAGGATGACATGATATAACTATACGATGTGTCTATTAAAGTGGTTGGCATGCCATAAATCACAAACATGTCGTCGATGGAAACATGATGGCATGATATAATTCACGGATAGAATGACATAATTTAAAATATGATGACTATGTAAACATGATGAGATGATATAACTATATTATGTCTTTAGAAAATGGGTTGGCATGCCATAATTCAGATACATGCTATCTATGTAAACATCATGGCATGACATAATTCAAATATATGATTTATATACTAAGGAAGTGAGCAGAGGGAAATTGCATATATGATGTGTCAACTAAGGAGATGGCATTCAATATTGTGTATATGATGTAAAAACTAAGCATTGCAATACAACATATGCATTATATGAGTAATATAACCCTGCCAAGTTTGAGTATACACCTCAGGGGGATAATAGGACTGGTCATATGCCTCTGAATCCTCCTCTCAAGAGCTATCTGTAACCAGCAAGATATCTGCTTCAGCAGGTAGCATTGTCTGCTCTGAAGACCTTGTTTTCACTCCAGATTTCTCCATCACCAATTCAAATGGCTGATGCACAAGAAGAGTAGTTGAATATACAAACATTGTCGACAAAAGCAATGAGAAATACAAAAAAAGGACGGCATGATATAATTCACATATATGACGCTTGCCTAAACAGCATGGCATTGCATAATTCACATAAATAGTGCCTTGCAACAAGATAACATTGCATAATTCACATATATAATGTCTTGCAACAAGATGACATTGCATAATTCACATATATGGTAATTAGACACTAAACAGGTGGCATTCACACAAAGCATGTCTAAACTAAGCAAATGACATAGCAATGCAAGATACCATACGCACGATATGAGCAACATAACCCTGCCAAGTTAGGGCATGCACCTCGGGGGGGGGGGGGAATATGACTGGTCATCTGTCTCTGAATCCTCCTCTGAGGAGCTATCGGTAACCAGCAAGACATGCGCTTCGTCAGATAGCATTGTCTTCTCTGAAGACCTTGTTTCCACTCCAGATTTTTCCATGACCGTGCCGAATGGCTGATGCACAGGAAGAGTAATTGAATGTACTAAAATTGTTGACAAATTTAACACGTAATAAAAAATGATGGCACGATATAATTCACATATAAGATGACTGGTTAACCAGGGTGGCATTGCAAAATCCACATATATGATGCCTGGCTAGACAAGATGGCATTGCATGATTCACATATACGATAAACAAACTAAATAGATGGCATTGACACAAAGCATGTCTAAACTAAGCAGATGACATCTTTAATGTATACAGTAAGCAATGCGAGGCACCATATGCATGATATTACCAACATCAGCATGCCAAGTTAGAGCGAAGACCTCATGGGGTAAATAGGAGTGGTCTTCTCCTTCTGAATCCCCCTCAAAATAGTTATCTTCTTCTTGATTATGATCCGAAATGGGTGGAGGGGGGCTGCCTTTGCGCCCACCATGGAATGACGTCTGCATGAAATTTTATTGACACGCAAGGCTCGTCTCTTTTGCTCTACATGATCAGTTCCATTGTGTACGATAACTGACATGCATAGGAATAAAACATAGTGAGATTATGTAAGGAGTGCATGCACAAATCCAGAGTGATGGTAGCAAACTGTGGATAGACCCAAAACCAATGATAGCAGGCAGATAATAGCTTTAGTTAAAAAATACAGATAATGGCTCCTTTAATGTTTGTTTGCACCCAACATGAAACTCATAGTAGACACCGGAGATTAACCAGATAGTAGACAGATAGTACTGATTGCTGCCCCAATATGTACCCCACAACCATTTAAAAACTCAAGTTTCAGCATTAGTTTGGACCTAACTCGGAGTCTAATAGGTGAACACGATGATAATGTAGCATGCCATCATATTAAGCGACGCATAACGTAAGCAGACACGGAAGAGTGCGACCTCTGTTGCGGACCCGTGTAGTCCTCAAGGTCATCTGCTTAGTTGATGATGGTAATGCAGTAGCCGTGGCTGCCGGCGGCAGGGAAGAAGATCTAAGGCGGCGAAAGACAGTCTAGAGAGTGGATCCCTGCTGTGATGAACCCTTCCGTCGTTGGAGCAGCTGAGCTGGGGTGGAACACAGCGCCGCAGGAGCAGGACAAACCACACAAGGTTTTCTTTGACACATATCTGTAACAGAAGTAATTGAGTAAGGGCTTGTTTGAATTTGAGGATTCTAACAATGCAGGGATAGGAAATAGACAGGAATAGGATAGGAATGCATGTGCAAAACAGAGAATTTAAAAACACAGGATTTCTGCCAATCTGGGTGTTTGATTCACAACAATTGGAAGATCACAGGATGCAAAAAAGCATGGTGAGATTAAGTCAAACCACAAGAAAATGTATGGTTATAATGCTATTATGCTACTATCTCTTAGTATTGTGCTTGATGAATAGGAATATGAAAAGGAGGAGAAGTGGAAATTAGAATTCCTACGGTTATTCTTTCCAGGAGACACTAAAGGAACAAATCCTACAGTTTTCCTTTGCTCCATTCCTTTGCAGCAAATTCATGAAAAGTAGTACCATATGAAACTTTCCAATTCCTATGTTTTTCATTCACAAGGAAAATCCTACACTAAAAAAATGTTTTTGTGCTACTTCTATTACTTTGGACCCAGGCCACTGCCATACTAGCTCAACTCCGAGGCCCATCAACAAATGCACAGCTCAAACGCGCAGAGATAAATAATGATGGCATTCAAGAGAGTCCATCATGGATAGCTAAGTTGCCTGGTACCTCACTGCTTGTCATATAGTAGGATAAAATAATCGTATTTCCCGTTACTACGAGTGCTCAGTGGACAATATATATAACATGTAGAGTAAAAAAGAGATGCAACAAGTGTACAACCTCTTTGGCGAAGCCATGTCGATCTCAGCGTGATTGGGTTGGCTGGTGAGGATGCTCCGGCTGACTTGGCTGTCGGAGGAGGCGAAGAAGATCTTAGGCATCTGGAGATGGAGCCCGAGGTACTGCTCCGCTGTGATGGAGGGTTTCGTCATTGGAGCAGCTCCGGTGAGTTGTACGACGCCGAGGCTGAAGCAGGACAAGAGAGACAACGAACAACATTAACCTGAGTGGAATTCTAATAGCATCTCCAATACATGACATAAAATACATAACCACAAAGTGCTAGATGTAAAATACATCAGCCGCTCATCTCTGAACTTAACTATCGAAACTGAATTTAACTGTCGAAACTGAACTTAACTGTCGAAACTGAATTTTGCTGTCGAAACTGAATTTCGCTGTCGAAACTGAACGCACTAGCAAGGTGAGGCTACACGTCGGTCGACTGACCTTTTCATCTCTGGTCAGTCGATTTTGCAGCCGTTGGATACGAAATCAAGGGCATGCGGTTCATCTTCAACCTCCACCCCCTGAGCCGCCAGCCACCACCGGCCAAAGTGCAGCCCCCCGCCGCCTGCGGCCGGCGGTGCGCCGCCCCGCCCGCCCCAAAAACACTCCCCACCGCAGGTCCGCCGCCGCCCCGGCCATCCCTCTAGGCCCCCCCCATGCCGAACTTTTTCTCCGGCGGTCCCCACGCCACCGCCCCGCCAACGCCCCGCCATCGCGGCGACCACCGCCCCCATCCTGAACCCTAAGATAGATAGTGGGGTACCTCTCCGGCGAGCCCCCCTCCCCGCTGCGGCTGGTTCTTCCTTCACCCCGGCGAGCCCCCCCACCCCCTGAAAATCGACTGACCCAAAAGTCGATTCAGTCGACTGAAGTGTAGCTAAATCGGAGCAGCATCGCAAGCAAGAGCAAGAGCGAGAGCAGCAACGCGAGCAAGGGCAATAGCAAGAGCAGACCAGGTAGGGGACCCAGAGCAAGAGCAGAGCAGCAGCGCGAGCGAGAGCTAAAGCAGCAGCAGCTCCTACTGATGTGGACGTCACCGCCGAGGGAGCGATGCCATGGAGGAAGTGGCCGGTGACGCTGCCGTGTCGGCTCGGGACCGAGCGCCGGTAGCACCATGAGATCGAATCAAGAAGACAATGCGGCGATTAGTGTACAACCTCTTTGGTGGCGCCGATTAGGCCGCAGCTTCATCCGAGGAAACGGTGATGATGATGCTCTTCCGGTGGTGCAGGTGAAGACGGCGGTGTGGGAACGGAGGTGGCGCGAAAGACGAGGGGAACGTCGGGGCAGCTCCTTGGAGGTGGAGGACGTGGTGGCTGAACCGGTGGGACGATGAGATCGACGACGGATCCTCATCCGGTACGGTGGATGAGGGACGTCGAGGTGTTGCTGTGGACGACGTCGTCGGGAAGAGGCTCCGGCTGGGTGGCGGACGGAGTAGGGTGTGGGGTTTCGTCGCGGGTTTTCGCGGCCTCGGTGTACGAATGGGTGGGCGGATGGGATGGCAGTGGGGAACTATGGCTTAGAGACGCGCTTGTCCGAAATGTGGGGTAAGTTACGAAAGTACCCCCATCGATTTGAGGCGGTTCTTTTGGTTCAGGGGTACCACAGGCATTTCGTGCGTCGGGATTTCACAGGAGGTGGGAGTTTTCGCGCGCGTTGTAATTTCGGAATAGCAAGGCGCGGGTTGAGATGGAGGGAGTTGTCGGAGCACAACGAGACAAAGATATATCTTAAATATTTCGGGCTAACAAGGCGCGGGTTGAAGAGGCGGGAGTTTCACAGCACGATAGACAGAGACGCTAGCTTGAATTTTCGGCATAACAAGGCGCGGCTTGAAATTTTAGAAGAACAAGCTTAACGTGTACCCAAAAAAGACAATTTGCACCTCAACACGCACAACACACACACAAAACACCATTTAGACTAGAGTAAGGTACACGTGCATTGCATGCATGAGATTTGGCAACCAAATTATGAATAAATACCACATTATAGCATGCAAGCTTTGAGTCATATATGCATGATGTAGATGTTCGTTTCATTCTTATAGTTCATTTCATTCAAAATCGTCTAGTTTTTATAAGAAAGCTAATCTATTTTAAGATTCATGGAATTGTGCGTCGTAAGACATAAAGTAAAAACAAATAATGGCAAATCATGTAGAAAAACATTTGGGCAATTCTGATACAGAAGATTCTAGAACAAATAAGAAGTGCTTGTGTTTTGATGTTTGTGCATTATGCTTAAGTTCAACCATGGAGTCTTCTAGATTATACATGTGGCGAAATCTGGTGGAATCTAGATGATATCCAACGACCATTAGTGCTCAAATTTTCCATCTTTGGACCATCGGATTCGCCTCATCCAACGACCATCTTTCAAAGTTAAAGTTACCCACACACAATATAAAAAATATAAAAAATAATATATATATAGGGGTATAGATATAGATATGTGATGCGAAAGCCGCCCATCATCTCCAATTAGAATAGTGTGTCCATGCACGGATGCGACATGGCCAAATGATGTCTGCCATCGGTATCTCAAATTCAAATCAGTCTGACCTTGTTCAATGTGTATACATTACAACATGCTCATTTCCAAACCACACCGCGCAGATCTCCGTTATATTCATGCATGCATGGGTTTCAAACATCAGGATCTCTTATTCAAATATTTGAATTCAACTTTACATTGATTATGACCTCACCTATTCTTTTACACCCACACAGTAGTCTTCTCTTTATAATTGTACCACTTACTTTCTCTTGTGCATGCATGCACACACACTACCAGTAGGCATTATCCATCGCACGCATGCAATCTTTTTCTTCAGGTCGGTCTCCCATGAAGGCACACACCCACACACATCCCCCTCTCCATCATATCAGGCATTCTTTATCTCTCACGCGTGCATGCACAACGATTGATGTTCCTCTATGTATGTGTGTATATAGCTAGGTCTTTCATAGTTTTCCACACAAACCGATCAATCGATATATCCAGTGAGGTCTCACCCTCTTTCCCACGTCCACATCGATCAATCTATACCTCTCTATATAGGATTAACATATATAGCTAATACACCCACATTAATTATATATCCAACGTCCCCCTCTCATCATCCATGCCTTCCGCTTCATCTCTCAAACGCGTGCACAATGGTGAAGACAAGGGGCAGTAAGGGCCCTGCCCCCTCCCCCTAACATCACTATATATCGAGGCTAATATGAATGTGATCATTAGACAATTGCTGCTAAAAATGGTTTAAGTTCATGAATTGACCCTCCTCGTAAAGGATTAGCAATGCTTGGCCCCCTAGCTCATTTATTTTTCATGGCTCCGCCACTGCCGCAACAGCGCACGTGTTCGCCCCCTCTCTCTAAATATCAATCTCGCACTTGTGCATTCCTTCATAATCTCCCTCCACTCGGCCCCTCGCACCATCTTCTAGCCCCCACCGGATTTTGCCACATGTACAATCTAGCAGACTCCATGGTTGAACTTAAGCATAATGCACAAACCTCAAAACAACAGTGGTTCTCTTTTGTTCTAGAATCTTCCGTATCATAACTGCCCAAACTTTTTTTCTAGTTGAATTGCCATTATTTGTTTTTACTTTATGCTTTACAACGCACAATTCCATGAATCATAAAATATATTAAGGGCTTCTTTGATTCAAAGGATTCTCAAAGGAATTTTGGAGGAATCTAATCATTAGGAATTTTTCCTATCTTGGTTGTTTGATTCATAGGATTGTAAACCATAGGAATTTTTCCATATGATTCATTTGCACTAGATTTCATAGGAAACATCCCATCCACTCAAACCTCTTTGAAAGAATTCTGCGTTTTTTCTATGCACAATCAAACACTCGTACAATCCTGTAGGATTCAAGACAACATTCCACTATAATCCCATGTTTTTCCTATTCCCACGTTCTTAGATTTTTTATAAAAACTAATTGATTTTGAATGAGATGAAATATAAGCATTAAACGAAGGGCTACATCAGGCATATATGACTCAGAGCTTACATGCTATAGTGTGGTATTTATTCATAATTTGGTTGCAAAATCTGATGCGTGCAATGCACGTGTACCTTACTAGTACTTCGAGTATGTGCAAAACACGTAAATTCGAATACTAATGGCACGCTACACAATGTATCTCTTACAGTTCATGAAGCCACGTGGCACATGTGGAGGCGTTGTCGCGACCTCCTTGCGTGGATTGATCATAGTGACGTGCTGCTGGTTCCAGAAGAATGTACTCGTCCTACCTGAGCCATACTGGCGGTACATGCACGAAGCGAAGATGTGCACACACGCCACGCACGCACTCATTCCCTCGCACGCACACGCGGGTACACGGGCGGACGCAATTTTGTACCAAGATCCACCCCATGTGATAATTTGACGCGTGTAAAGTCGTTCACTTCATTGATGGTCAATTAATACAGCGCATGCAAATTGAGTGGACGTGACGGCGGAAGAAAAACATTATTACTCCACTGCGCGCATGCGAGTAGTTAAATCGTGGGTTGCTAGTAGTACTTCCATTGGTCTTCTTCGTATTTTGTGCCAATTTTTTACAGTAACATAATATTTACGCATTTGAGCAGTGTAGTACTTGAAATTTATGTTCCGCTAAACTCATCGGGAGCCGTTTCGGGCCTCAAAACCAAAACCATCAATTAATCTTTACCTTGTTCCCATCACATTCGAAAGCCTGCTCACACCTACTAGTATGTACCAAACCTGAACGTGTTCCCACTATGCAGGTATTAGTACTAGTGCTAGTACTTAGGTTATAAAAAGGGGAACTACCTAACCGAAAATTACTCTACCTTTCCTCCTCATAAGTGATTCTTCTTCGTCCATCGTTGCCATGGCCGGTGAGCAGAGCTCTAGGTCGAGAACTACTCGTAACAAGGGAGCGACAACCAAGGCTGCGGAAAAAAAGAGAGGGCTCGCTGCCACGCAGAGACCTCGAAGGATCTCTCACGGGCAGGCGATGGCTCCCAGGAGCGCCCTAGCTGCGAAGGCGAACATGCTGAGCCGGCGGAACTGGAGTCGTTATCCCTCGACGGCATGCTTGATCAGCTCAATAAGAACCTCAATAAGCAGAAGGAGTTCATCCAAAGCTTGATGGAGTTGCTGAAGGAGAGCCTCGACGACATGCCTGCTGAGCTCAATCAGCAGGGGGAGTTGACCGCCGGCTTGGTGATGCTGCTGAAGAAGAGCATTGCCTTGGAGAAGAAGGTGACCGGCGAAATCCTGCGACTTCAAGAGGACAAGGCGAAGCTCTGCCACGAGATCGGCCTGTTGAAGGAGAAGAACGCCGGCTGGAAGAAGCTGCATGAGAATAGTAGTTCCTCCATGAAGATGTTGCAGGCCCTCATCATGGAACAGAAGGAGGAGTTGGCGAAGCTCCGCATCGAGCACCCGGCTGCTGTCAAGGTACGTAATGCGGCCGTGGAACAGATGATGAAGGCTCGCGCCGAGAAACCCCGCGTCATGGACAGAATGAAGAAGATGGCGGAGGAGACGCGCAAGGAGATGGAGGTCGTGGAGGAGATGAAGAAGCAGTTACGACTCCGCGGCGAATTAGATCATTTGGGGTGATAATCTTCCTTCTTCTTTTGCTCCTGTGTTTCATCTTTTTCTTCGGGTGTTTCGCCGCACGTGTCACATTCTCTGCGAGGCATGAATAGAACAATGGTTTTTTTAGGGAATGAATAGAACAATGCTAACAATGAGATGAGTAGCAAATTAGATCATTTTTATCGCCATATGGCACTGGGCTGCCGTGTTTCGTGCTCCTCCGTCGCAGTACTACTCCAGTGGAAATCTGGAGTATACTGCACGGTTCTTTGCTCCTCCTCGATCAGGTCGTCGGCGTATTTATACGAGCAGTCAAATCACAAGGCCCCGCCTTCCAGCAGTAATGAGCCGTCAAATCACAAAGGCCCTCACCTCTCGTGAAGCCGACCAAGCTAGACTGCCCCGCCCTCTAGCCTTTTAAAAAATGTATACTTTTGTACAGCAGTAGTATCGATGGATTGCACCATGGAGCAAAACTTGAAATTAAAAAAAAGGTGGTACATATAGAGAGCGCTCGTTGCCAAATTATGCATATAATACTATTAAAAAGGCTAGTCACAATAATGGTGTCCAGCACAACCCATCCCTCAAATAAAACTAAGAGGGTGCTTGGATACGTTTTAGTCCCATGACTTAAAAGTAGTGGGACTAAAACATGCTAGCCTCACCCATGCTTGGATCCAAATACTAAAAAGGCTAAAATCAAGTTAATGAGCATTCATTATCCTCCAAACCCTCCAATCCAGGACTTGCCTGTGTTAAAGGAGAGGAGTTAAATGAGTAGAGAGAGGACTAATCCACATTTTAGTAGGGGTACCCCTGACTAAAAAATTTTAGTCTCAAGACTAGTTTTAGCCCCTCTTTAGTCAGGGGTGCTTGGAACTTTAGCCTCTTAAAGAGACTATTTTTAGTCAGAATAAAATAAGTCCCTTGGATCCATGCACCCTCTAAGCATCCTGGAATTCTTTGACAAAACTAAGCACCCTGAAATTCTTTGACAACTAAACTACTGGCTATATGATGTTGGCCATATATATTGTACGTATATAATGTGAAGAAACGAGTGGTAGTACTATACCAACTAAAAGATGAAATGTAAGAAATACTAGTATGTACGTACTGAAGAGTTAAAGTAACGAGAAGAAACATAACATAGTTCTACTGGGGGCTCAGCACAACACACCCCTCAAATTAAATTAAGCACACCTGAAATTAAACTTTGCAACTATTCCGGTAGACACTACATTAGAACCACCATGAGCAACAACACTGCCACCTTACTCGGAGTCCTCGTCCACGTCCTCGACTTCGTCCTTGTCCCTCTTCCTCTTGGCCGATACTTCTTTGCTTGAACCGCACACTTGGCTATTGCTCTTCATCCAACCCTTGTAGATATTGAAGCAAAGGTAGCCATCCATTGGAGCGTAGTGGATGTGGTCTATATCTAGTACATTCCGCTGCCATGCATGACGATGAAATGTGTATGGAGGTTTCTCCAGTTTACCGTACGAAGGATGAACCATGGCTCCTGCCAGGGTCAGCGTTGAAGGCTGACGAGAGGACACCAGCCAATTCTTCTGGAGGTCAAAGGGGTTGCCTACAACGAGACCTATCCGACGCAGGACATCCCTGTCATTCTTAAAGTCTACAGTAACGAATTTGACTAGGTTGCTCTCGAGGAAGTCCTTAAAATCCTGGCACTCAACGTCAGCATGGCATATGTGGTAGACCAAGCATAAGTCATGCACGCAAACCTGGATCATGGCGGGCTTCTTCCTCTCTTCATCCTTTAGATCCTTCTCTGGTCCCAGGACTGTGGTGTACTCAACATCTAGCCCAGCGACCCACTCATCATCTGAGTTTTCGAACATGCGTTTGAAGCGAGAAAGGCATCCTTTCACCGTCGCGGAAGAACAGGTGTAGATGATGTCGAACTCATTGCCGGTTATGGTTCTAACCTTGTACTCACCGCCGATCGTGGAGATTTGGGACACCATGGATTTGGGAGGAGGGTTAGGATTAGTGGAACTGCGGTAATGTGAATGGACGGGAAGATTAGGAGCGAACCGCCATAGTATTGAAGGATGTGTGGGGACGAGTAGGAGCGAACTGCCAGCGTGCGAACGGCAGGGTAGTGGCTTTCCATTCTCCCATGATACGGGCTTCCGGGAGCCCTTGGATCTAAGATCGAACGGTTGCATGGCGTGATTGTAGACCTATGGGTGAATATCCTATCCTGGAGGGTTATTCTGCAAATTTTCAGCAACTTAGCATGCAACCGTTTGATCTCAGATCCAAGGGCTGCCAGCAGGCCGTATCATGGTCGCGCCTACCACGACCGTCGCGTCTGAGGGAGTCCTGGATTAGGGGGTGTCCGGATGGCCGGACTATACCTTCAGCCGGACTCCTGGACTATGAAGACACAAGATTGAAGACCTCGTCCCGTGTCTGGAAGGGACTTTCCTTGGCGTGGAAGGCAAGCTTGGCGATACGGATATATAGATCTCCTACCATTGTAACCGACTTTGTGTAACCCTAACCCTCTCCGGTGTCTATATAAACTGGAGGGTTTTAGTCCGTAGGACAACATACAGAACAACAATCATACCATAGGCTAGCTTCTAGGGTTTAGCCTCTCCGATCTTGTGTCCCTTGCCTCTTGTTACCATCCGGCCTAGACGCACAGTTCGGGACCCCCTACCCGAGATCCGCCGGTTTTGACACCGACATTGGTGCTTTCATTGAGAGTTCCTCTGTGTCGTTGCCGTCGGGTTCGATGGCTCCTACGATCATCAATAGCGATGCAGTCTAGGGTGAGACCTTCATCCTCGGACAGATCTTCGTCTTCGGTGGCTTCGCACTGCGGGCCAATTCACTTGGCCGTCTGGAGCAGATCGAAAGCTACGCCCCTGGCCGTCAGGTCAGATTTGGAAGTTTAAACTACACGGCTGACATCCGCGGGGACTTGATCTTCGACGGATTCGAGCCACTGCCGAGCGTGCTGCACTGTCCCGACGAGCATGATCTAGCTCTGCCGCCGAACAGTGCCCTGGAGGCCGCACCCGCATCATCTTCGACCCTTAGTTCGGAGCCAACTGCGCCGATCGAGGATGGGCGGTTGGACGCCACCTCGGGGGCTGCGATCCCAATGGCGATTGAGCCGAACACCAGCCCCGTACTCTGCGAGACTCGTGACTCCAAGGTGCCGGACTCTTCTCCGGACTCCAAACCCTCCGTGCCCCTACCGATCGAATACGATTGGGCGCCGATCATGGAGTTTACTGCCGCGGACATCTTTCAGCACTCGCCTTTCGGCGATATCCTGAAGACACTGAAGTCTCTCTCTTTATCAGGAGAGCCCTGGCCGGACTACGGTCAGCAAGGTTGGGGTACGGACGATGAAGAAATTCAAAGCCCACCCACCACCCACTTTGTAGCCATTGTCGACGACTTAACCGACATGCTCGACTTCGACTCCGAAGACATCGACGGTATGGACGCCGATGAAGGAGACGATGACGAAGCAGCGCCTACCAGGCCCTGGAAAGCCACCTCGTCATATGACATTTACATGGTGGACACCCCAAAAGAAGGAGATGGCGATGGAACAGCGGAGGATGACCCCTCCAAGAAACAGCCTAAGCGCCAGCGTCAGTGGCGCCGCTCAAAATCCCGCCAAAACAAATACGGTGATTCCAACACGGGAGATAATAATACCCCAGAAAGTGCCGAAGAAAATCCCCTCCAGCAAGATTTAGCACAGGAGGATGGAGAAACCAGCCCTCATGAGAGAGCGGCAGACAGAGAGGTCGAGGACGACAATTATATGCCTCCCTCCGAAGACGAGGCAAGCCTCGACGACGACGAATTCGTCGTGCTAGAGGATCCCGTCGAGCAAGAGCATTTTCAACGCAGGCTTATGGCCATGGCAAGAAGCCTCAAGAAGAAACAGCAACAGCTTAGAGCTGATCAAGATTTGCTAGTCGACAGATGGACTGAAGTCCTCGCGTCCGAAGAACATAAACTCGAACGCCCCTCCAAGAGCTACCCAAAACGCAGGTTGCTACCCCGATTAGAGGAGGAAGCACTTGATGCGGCCGACCGGCCACCTCATGGCCGCGACAGAGAGGCCTCTCGGCCCTCCACTCAAGCCGCACCCCGTACCAAGGTACGGGAATATGCGCCGGACTTACGAGATATGTTGGAGGACAAGGCAAGGAAAACATGATCGATCTACGGATCGTGTGGGCGCCCCACGGCTCGAGACGGTAACCGTCATGCCGGCCACAAATTCGGCAGGGCCGAACATAGCAGACAAGGCTCATTGGAGCTACGTCATGATATAGCCCAGTACAAAGGCGCCGCACACCCACTATGCTTTACAGACGAAATAATGGATCATCAAATCCCCGAGGGTTTCAAACCCGTAAACATCGAATCATATGATGGCACAACAGATCCTGCAGTATGGATCGAGGATTATCTCCTTCATATCCACATGGCCCATGTGCGACCCCCAGACACCGATGACCTAAGTCACGTAATTCAGCAGCCAGAGGAATCAGCCAGGCAATTCTGGACACGGTTCCTAACAAAGAAAAATCAAATAGTCGACTGTCCGGACGCTGAGGCCCTAGCAGCCTTCAAGCACAATATCCGTGACGAGTGGCTGGCCCAGCACCTTGGACAGGAAAAGCCGAAATCTATGGCAGCACTCACGACACTCATGACCCACTTTTGCGCGGGAGAAGACAGCTGGCTTGTTCGTAGCAACATTATGACCAAGAACCCTGGTAATTCGGACACATGGGACAGTAGTGGCAGGTCACGTCGCAACAAGAAGAAGTGCCGCATTAACGGCAACAATGCTGAGGATACGACAGTTAATGCCGGATTCCGAGGCTCTAAATCCGGTCAGCGGAAAAAGCCATTCAAAAGGAATCCTAGGGGCTCGTCCAGTTCACTCGACCGCTTGTGCCAGATACATGGCACCCCCAAAAAGCCGGCCAATCACACCAACAGGGATTGTTGGGTGTTCAAGCAGACAGGCAAGTTAAACGCCGAAAATGAAGACAAGGGGCTGCATAGCGATGACGACGAGGAGTCCCGGCCTCCGAACAACAATGGACAGAAGGGTTTTCCCCCACAAGTGCGAACGGTGAACATGATATATGCAACCCACGTCCCCAAAAGGGAGCGGAAGCGCGCATTAAGGGACGTATACGCGGTAGAGCCAGTCGCCCCAAAGTTCAACCCATGGTCCTCCTGCTCGATCACCTTTGATCGAAGGGACCATCCCACTAGCATCCATCATGGAGGATTCCCCGCATTGGTTCTAGACCCAATTATTGATGGATTTCATCTCACTAGAGTCCTTATGGACGGCGGCATCAGCCTGAACCTGCTTTACCAGGATACAGTGCGGAAAAATGGGCATAGATCCCTCGAGGATGAAGCCCACCAAAACAACCTTTAAGGGCGTAATACCAGGTGTAGAGGCCAACTGTACAGGCTCAGTCACACTTGAAGTGGTCTTCGGATCTCCGGATAATTTCCGAAGCGAGGAGTTAATCTTCGACATAGTCCCGTTTCGCAGTGGTTATCACGCACTGCTTGGGCGAACCGCATTCGCTAATTTCAATGCGGTACCGCACTATGCATACCTTAAGCTCAAGATGCCAGGCCCTCGAGGAGTAATTACGGTCAATGGAAACACCGAACGCTCCCTCCGAACGGAGGAGCACACGGCGGCCCTTGCAGCGGAAGTACAAAGCAGCCTCTCCAGGCAGTTCTCCAGTCCGGCCACTAAACGACCGGACACCGTCAAGTGCGCCCGGAGTAACCTACAACAAGACCGCCTGGCACGATCCGAGCAGGCGTAGCAATGCGTCCCCAACCCCAACCCTCGCAAAAAGCCGACTCCAGTACTTCACGTACATAACTACGCTCTAGAGATACGATGGGTACAAGGGGAGGGGGCACCATCACGGCACGCCCAAAACACGGCTTAAACCGTACCAGGGGCTGCCGATTTTTTAATTTTCTCTTACTTGACTCCATCCTTCGGAAGGCCTGTTCGGCAGTTCAATTGCCGCACAAATGATGCAAGAACCAGGGAAGCAGACAAGCCACGCCGCATTACGGAACTCCAGGGTGGTCTCTATCACGAGCAGTATACCTGTTCCCCATACTATTCCGCAGCTTACCCCTGGAACGGACATGTTAACTAGTCCAACCTTCCACTTAGTGCATTATTTGTATTGTTCTGCTTTGATCGCAACACTTTTTAATAAACAATGCATAGCTTTCGTCTATTTTTGCATTACCTTTTTTCTTTATATATGTTCCTTAACGACATGTTGCACCCGTACACGTTGGTACGGCCAAAATACGCCAGGGGCTTTAGTACCCCTCAATATGGTGTGAGAAGTCCGAACACTTTAACAAGTGCGGCACCCCGAACTTATAACATTATATCCATCGGCTCCGAATCATGTCTTGGGTCAATAGTTGGGTTTGCCCGGCTCCTATGTTTTGGTGCCTTACGTTCCGCTATATCGGCTAAGGTAGCACTAGGAGAACCACTGCGATTGTGCCCCAGTTGAGCTGGGTCGACCACCTCAATGGAGAAAGCTAAAACTGACTGTCATGATGAAGCGAGAGCTGGTCGCTGTTCGAGAGGTTTTTCGAGTCCCTAAAGACTTATGCCGCTTAGGGCGAGGAGCCGGCTCTGTCCGGCCAAGGCGTGGATCGCGCCCCGAACTCGGTCTTCCGAATACCAGGGGCTTCGCCGAAATTTAAAATTATAGAATTCTATGGCTAAGTGAGAGTGTTCATGCATTATAGTCCAATTGCCTTGTTCGTTGGGCTGAGCGCCTCCCTCGAAGGACCCAAACATGGGAAAAAGAGCGCTCAGGTTTATCCCCGAACACCCCAGCACTAGCGGCACGAGGGCAGAAGCCGACGACTTGCCATCTCTCAGAATTGATAAACAACCGCACAGAAGGTAATATTTTAAATTCCAACAGCATTACTTAGCGCATATAAACAAGTTTTCAGCGCACAGGACAAAACGAGCAAGTTTCACTCAAAAATTACATCCCTAGAACATTCATCCGCCACAAGGCAGGCACCCTTCAGAACATCCTTATAGTAATTCTCGGGCTTGCGATGCTTTTTCCGTGGCGGTGGCCCGTCCTTCACAAGCTTCTCAGCATCTAGCTTGCCCCAGTGCACCTTAGCACGGGCAAGGGCCCTACGGGCACCTTCAATGCAGACGAAGCGCTTGATGACTTCGAGCCTTGGACAGGCCTCCACTAGCCGCCGCACCAGCCCGAAATAGCTCCCAGGCAGAGCCCCTCCAGGCCACAGCCGAACAATGAGGCCCTTCATGGCCTGTTCGTCCGCCTTGTGGAGCTCGACCAGTTGCTTCAGCTGGTCGCTGAGGGGCACGGGGTGTCCGGCCTCAGCATACTGAGACCAGAACACCTTCTTTGTCGAGCTGCCCTCCTCGGCTCGATAGAATGCGGCGGCATCGGACACACTCCGGGGAAGATCTGCGAACGCTCCTGGAGAGCTCCGGATTCGGGTAAGTAACAAGTAACTCACGTTTATGTGTTTGCTTTGCATAAAGAATGCCTTACCCGCCGCTATCTTCTTCACCTCATCCAACTCCTGGAGGGTCTTCTGGGATTCGGCCTTAGCAGACTTGGCATTTTCAATAGCCACCGCGAGCTCGGATGCTCGCGTCTTTGAGTCAAGCCCCAAAATCTCATGTTTTTCCATGAGAGCCTGGAGCTGTTGGCACGCCTTGCCAACCTCGGCCTCATACTTCTCCCGCTCGGTACGCTCCGAGGCCGCCCTCTTCTCGGCCTCGACCAACGCTTGCTTAAGGGTCGCCACTTCAGACGTGGCCCCTACAATAGCCATGATAATCCTGTCATTCTTTGCAATTGCACCTTTTTATATATATTTAAAAACAAGGTATTTCTTACCTTCATTGTCCTCGAGCTGCTTCTTGGCACTCCCGAGCTCTTTCTCGGACCGCTCGAGGTTCTGCTTTAGCGTGTCCACTTCCGCAGTCAGTGCGGCGGACGCAAGCAGAGAAGCCTGCATATGCATACTGACTCATTTTTGTTAGACTCCTGCGAATTTTATTCGATCCTCTATTCGGCTTTTCTTCCCGAACGCCAAACAGAGCATCAGGGGCTACTGTCTATGCGGCAATATTATTTACACATTTTTTACTTACCTCAAAGCCTGTAAAAAGGCTAGTACAAGCTTCAGTCAGTCCGCTCTTGGCGGACTGAACCTTCTGGACCACCGCACTCATAATAGTGCGGTGCTCCTCGTCGATGGAGGCGCCTTGGAGCGCCTCCAACATATTGTCCGGCACCTCCGGTTGGACGGGGGCCACCGGCATGGTGGACTTGCTCCTCTTGGAAGGAGGTCCCCTGCCGGACTCTGGAACCTTTGAAGGTTCCGGAGCGGTGTCCGGCCTAGAGCCGGACTTGGAGCCCTGGGGGGTTTCATCCACTTTACTCCTGGAGTCCGGGAGGTCGCCTTGCAGCGCCTCCAGGACCACCTCCTCCCGGCTTGGAACCTGTTGGGACAACACTTCGGTGTGATCCGTAGGGCGGGGGGAGGAAGCCGTCGGAAGCGAGTTCACATCCGACGAGTCCAGTGAGCCGCTCGACGAAGCGTCGAGCCGGTCTTTGGGTGGGCTACATAAACATATTCGACGTAAGGGAAAGCTGTGCAATAAACAAATACTATGAATTACTCTGGTATCCGATACTTACGATTTTGCCAGGGGCTTGGCCATGGGCTGCCACTCCTCTCCGCCATCGTCGGTGTCGGTGGAGTAGTCCGGAGGAAGGGTTTTCCCCTTCTTGGACCCTCCGGCCTCCCCAGAGAGGGCGGCCTTCCTTTTCTTCTCTCCTCCCGCTGGAGGGGGAGAGGTCTCTTCTTCTTCCTCCTCGTCTTCACAGGAGGAATGCGCCTCGGAACCATCAGATGATGGATCCGACACCTCCTGGCGCCGGGCACTCTTTCGAGTCCCCGCGGCCTTTTTTGCGGCCTTCTTCTCCGGCACCACATAGGGTGCCGGAACCAGCAGCTTCGCCAAGCGAGCGTCCGCTGGGCCTTCGGGCAAAGGAGCCGGACAGTTGATCTATCCGGATGTCACCTACCAATCCTGTCAAAGGTAAGGGATCTTAGATCCCGCATGGAGTCAAACTATGAAAAACTGATACCCTGTAAAAGGAAAAATCAGCTTCTGAATCCGCGATCCTCGAGAGCGTGACGCTGCGCACTGAATCCGCGATCCTCGGTAGCGGATGCGGGAGCCTCGACGCCCTTGAAAAGCACCTTCCAGGCATCTTCGTACATCGTGTCGAAGAGCCTGCTCAGAGTTTGGTGCCGCGCCGGGTCGAACTCCCACAGGTTGAAAGCCCGTTGTTGACACGGGAAGATCAAGCGGATAAGCATAACCTGGACTACGTTGACAAGTTTGAGCTTCTTGTCCACCAGGGTTTGGACGCATGTTTGGAGTCTGGTCAGCTCTCCCTTCTTACCCCACGAGAGGCCCGTATCCTTCTAGGAGGTGAGCCGCGTAGGGGGTCCGGATCGAAACTTAGGGGGTGCAAACCATTCGGTGTCACGCGGCTCGGTGATGTAAAACCACCCCGATTGCCACCCCTTCAGGGTCTCCACAAAGGAGCCCTCGAGCCATAGGACATTGGCCATCTTCCCCACCATGGCGCCTCCGCACTCCGCCTGGTTGCCGCGCACCACCTTTAGCTTGACGTTGAAAGTCTTGAGCCATAGGCCGAAATGGGGGCGGATGCGGAGGAAGGCCTCGCACACGACGATAAACGCCGAGATGTTGAGGACGAAGTTCGGGGCCAGATCATGGAAATCCAGGCTGTAGTAGAACATGAGCCCCTGGACAAATGGGTGGAGAGGAAAGCCCAGTCCGCGGAGGGAATGGGGGAGGAACACCACCCTCTCATGGGGCCTAGGGGTGGGGATGAGCTGCCCCTTTTTGGGAAGCCGGTACGCGATGTCGTTAGACAGGTATCCGGCCTTCCTCAGCTTTTTGATGTGTCCCTCCATGACGGAGGAGACCATCCACTTGCCTCCCGCTCCGGACATGGCTGGAGAAGGTTGAGGTGGGGAGTGCGGACTTGGGCGCTGGAGCTCGAGTGCG
This sequence comes from Triticum urartu, assembly GCF_003073215.2. Lineage (NCBI taxonomy): Eukaryota > Viridiplantae > Streptophyta > Magnoliopsida > Poales > Poaceae > Triticum > Triticum urartu. The sequence goes on along the minus strand of NC_053023.1, from coordinate 583,267,607 downwards.
CAAGAATGGATAGGCGAAGAAGGAAGAAGGCGTAGGTGAAAAGGTGGATCCTTATCCCCTTATATGGGTGGATGCAACTACATGTCCCCACCAGCCTGGTAAAACTCTCTTATCTCCAAGCGCCATAATCAATGGCGCGGTTGGGTTACCCACGCCCGTATTGATGAGAATCCCGGAATAAGGGGACACGATCTCTGCTTTAACAAGACGTGCCAAGGAAACCGCCTCGCATGACGCGCTGAGGTGGGATAATGAAACGACTCGGATAAAGGCTTGGCCGTGGTGTGTCACGCTACGGAATACGTCAATAGATTAGATTTGTGTAAATATTATTCTCTCTATGGCAATATGGGGAAACTTATTTTGCAGAGCCGGACACTATCTTTGTGTTCAAAATCTTCTATGAAGTACTTGGAGGAGGAACCCGCCTTGCAATGCCGAAGACAGTCTACGCGCCGGACTCGTCATCATTGAAGCCTGGTTCAGGGGCTACTGAGGGAGTCCTGGATTAGGGGGTGTCCGGATGGCCGGACTATACCTTCAGCCGGACTCTTGGACTATGAAGATACAAGATTGAAGACTTCGTCCCGTGTCCGGAAGGGACTTTCCTTGGCATGTAAGGCAAGCTTGGCGATACGGATATGAAGATCTCCTACCATTGTAACTGACTTTGTGTAACCCTAACCCTCTCCGGTGTCTATATAAACCGGAGGGTTTTAGTCTGTAGGACAACATACACATCAACAATCATACAATAGGCTAGCTTCTAGGGTTTAGCCTCTCCGATCTCGTGGTAGATCTACTCTTGTACTACCCATATCATCAATATTAATCAAGCAGGACGTAGGGTTTTACCTCCATTGAGAGGGCCCGAACCTGGGTAAAACTTCGTGTCCCTTGCCTCCTGTTACCATCCGGCCTAGACGCACAGTTCGGGACCCACTACCCGAGATCCGCCGGTTTTGACACCTACAGCGTCGCTCGCGCGGTCGTGCCCTTGGAGATTTAACACGGTGCGTTAGGCTATCTGATGTTGGCATGTCATACATAGTCATCACTTAGTCACTCATACTACAACAAGGTTGGCTATAAGGTTGGCTATAAGTGTATTTTTTTTACTCCTCTCTATCTCTTTCTTCGTACTCCCTCCGTCCCATAATATAAGAATGTTTTTGACACTAGTGTAGTGCCAAAAACGTTCTTATATTATGGGACACATGGAGTACTAGTAGTTATTGCATTTGCCAAGGAATGACCTCTTCCAATGAAATGGTGTTGCTAAGTTTGCTTCATTTAATTAGCTATAGACTCAAAATTGTCTTTTCACCTAGGTACACGCGCTTAGCACCGTTTCTTCCTTGGGTCACCAAACTAGTCTCTCTCTTCTTGAATAACTTGCCACATCAGACTTTATGCCTATGTGGCAAGCTTAAGAACCTATAGGAGCAAGTAAAAGTAAGTACAATAGTGCGCTTTACATGGCATTTTTGCTTATGTGGAGGAAAGAGAGGCAAGGAAAAAGTGGAAAAGTGGGCTCTCATGCAAGAGCCAGCCTCTACTACATGGTGGAGCACCTGTATGGGGGTGGTCAGGAATCAGGAGACTCACGCCGGTTGTAGCGCCGCAGTTAAAATGATAATAGCAAGTCAAATCACGGGGCCCCACTTGTCCAGCAGTAGCTCGCTGTCAAATCACACAGCCCTACGTTTGCAGCAGCCTACTCCCTCGTCTTCTTGCGTCTCTGTCGAACAGACTAGGCGGAACTGCCCCGCCGCCTACCGCGTAGGAAAAGCCCCGCCCTCGACTTTTAAATAGTATATAATATACTAATTTTGTATCCATGGACTGCGCCCGCGCCATGGAGCAAAGCGTCTAGAAAACGGAGGAGAGACGGTGGTCTTGCAATAGAGAAGAGGGAGAGGCGAGACGGTGGTTCTGGAATGGAGATGATGGAGAGGAGAGGAGGTGGTTTTGCAATGGAGAAGATCAGAAGACGGAGAGGCGAGACGGTGGTTTTGGAATGGAGATGATGGAGAGGAGAGGAGGTCGTTTTGCAATGGAGAAGAGGGAGAGGAGCGTGCGGCAGCGATTTAGGATTGGACGAGAGGGCCGGCGTGCTGTGACTGGATCAAACTCAAAATCAATTTACCCTTCAATTAAGAAAGCGACCCCACATTAACTAGTCTCCCTTTTATTCTGGGTCATAATTGACCATGATTTTCGCACATAAAATATATGTTATACATTGCAAAAATAATATAATTTGAAAGTACATTCAGATACGAACCAAACGATACAATTTTTGGTGACATGCATTCACATTTTGCTTGTCAAATATAGTACGTGGTCAAACTTTGACCCAAAATACGCAAAACAACAAAAAAAACTTCCAAGACCAGCGCCGCTCTTCCGCTCTTCTCCTTTTAAACCACCGCCGCTCCTCTCCTGTTCCAATCTAAATGCAGCGCCGCTCCTCTCCTCTTCCATTTCAAAACCACCGCCCCTCCTCTCCTGTTCCAGTCCAAAACCAGCGTCGCTCCTCTCCCATTCTAATCCAAAACCAGCGCTGCTCCTCTCCTCTTCCATTCAAAAACCACCACCAGCGAGTGAAGGTGTTCTGGAGAAGTAGATCGATGGAGGAGTACAATCAATACGTGAGGATCGCAGACGGCGACCCTGTGAAGCTAGCTAAGATGTTGGAGATACAGTCTTGGTTTGACAACAAGGACCAACTAGCGGCGACGGTGACATCCATGGCCAAATATCTGCAACAGAGCGAAAAGGCGGCGATACTCCCGGAGGGAGTCGCGCCGGAGTACATAGAGCTGCTCCTCTGGGCCATGGAGCAAATAGATTCACCGAATCCGATCGTGAGGGAGTGGTGGTGGGAGTATCAATCCCAGATGGAGCATCCACCAGAGATTGAAGGATCGAGCATCTACAGGGTGCCGTTTGTGAGGGTGTCCTGCCAGAGCGAGCCGGTGGAGTCTTTGTCGACCGAACCCAACTACAAGAGGAGAAAAGCAGTTGGCCCGATGACGCTTCCCCGCCATCGTCTCCCTCGCTGTTCACATCGTCTCACGGAGCGGCTGTCTGCCGCCGAGGAATAGGAGGGGGCTGCCCCCCAGCCCAATAGTCGGGCAGGTTGTGAATTGTCAGGAGGAGCTTAGGGTTGTCAGTATTTGTAGGTTGTGAATTGTGTTTTGTGTTGTGTATTTTGAGAGTACTTTCAGATATGAATGACTTTTGAATTTCAGATTTGCAGTATTGAGCATATGAAGTATTTTATGAATTCTAGATATCTATTTTTAGCACTTAAAAAATGTAGTTTCATAGGAGTATAAAAGTGCAGACAATGTGATTCTCAAAGAAGAAACTGCAAGTTTCAGTTTCAGATAAGAAACTGCAAGTTCAGTTTCAGATAAGAAGCTGCAACTTTCAGAGGCAGAGCATTTATATTAACACGGCCTTTTCAAACAGGGTTAACATCATGTTGGAAGTTTTATTCATGGTCAAAAATGGAACTACCAGCTAGTTGACATCATGCTGATCAACATTCATGCATAGCACATCTTCATATGATGCACAGTCAAAATGCCCACACAATGTCGAGTGTGCGAAACATAGAGAAAACGAGGGACGAAGTTTTGGCAAGTGTTGGAAGTGGTTTTGGGCTGCCCCATCTAGGCTTTCATTTTTAACATGCGCAGCCCACGACCTCGGATGGGAGGTCCATAGGCTTGTTTGTATTTTCTTAGGGCCGTCATGTACCGACCGGCCTATGGACCTCCCATCCGAGGTTTTATTTTTGGCAGCCCAATTTATGTATTTTTTTTGAAAAAAAACGCAGAGGTCTGTTCTATTTTTCTATATAAGAATAGGAACGCCAGGTCCAACTTATGTTTCCCTTCTAAATATATTATATATATTTAAATTATTTTATATGTTGACTGTTTAGTTCACATAATTGGCAAATAGATGACCGCTCTCGCGATCCCCTTCGCCCCCGCCACCACCTCCACCCTCGTCGCCGCCCCCGCCACTACCTCCACCCTAGCCGCCGCCATAGATCTCGCCGCCACCCCCCGCCTCCTGACTCCGGGCGCGCCTGCCCCCCTCAGCAAGTCCGCTCGCGCGCCCCATGGAGTCGCCGGCCATATCCACGAGGGAATGCCTGGAAGATAGGCAGATGTACAAGACGCATCTCCCACATGTCTACAAAGCCTGCCCGGAGATGCTCCAGCCGCTCAACTCCATCGCGCCGGTGGTGCTGCGGGTGACTCGAGGGAGGAGATGGAGGGAGCGGGCGATGCGGATCCGCGACGACGCTCTCTCCTAGACCCAGTGCACGCGCGAATGGAGGGAAGCAGAGGAGGAAGTTGCGAGGGAGGAAGCCGAGGAGGGACCGAATCCATTCTCTCACTCGCGCAGGTATGCTCGGATGTGCAAGGATCATGTGGATTGGGAGCTGCTGAATCTAGCCCTGCGGATCTACTTCGAAAGAGATTTCTCGGAGAAGCACAGGATGCCCCACCCCAGGGAGCCGCCGATTGCGTTCATTCGATGGGCGAAAGGAGAAGTGAATTCAGGAGATCCACGCCGTGCTGCGAGATGGGAATGCTTGACTGGACTCATGCCCACCAGCACGCCACCGGAGCCGGAGCAGGTGGATCCCCTACCTTACATGTCCCCAAACCTGCAGAAGATTGAAATTAGGCTTGCAATCTGCTTCAATTGAGCTGTCTGGTGGTTATTTCTACTTCCTAAGAGACAACATCTGGCTGGAGGATGAGAACGAAACATGAACTCCAATGAATTTCCCCTATCACAATGGGGGGGAGCGCTGGTTGGGCAGTGGTACGGCCCACCTCCGCCCCAAATGGGGGCACAATCTGGGCAGGCTCCTGTAATTACCCAAGATCAATCTGCTGGTGGTTCTGACTCTTAGATCAGTGGGAAATCTCAAGGCAAGAATCAGTAAAAGAAGAGACAGGACATCCAAAAAACTGCTCCTGCCCCTGCATCGGGGCTTATGGCATACTCTGAGGCGATCTGCTACAACTGTGGGGAACCAGGGCATCATTTGGATAAATGTGTCAAGCCCAAGAGTTGTTTTATCTGCAAAATGGTTACCCATAAAGTTGAGAATTGCCCTGTCAGAAGGAAAACCCACAGTTCTGCTAGATATGTTGGAAGTGCTGCTCCAGGATTAGGGTTCTACCACATAGACCCACCTGATGAAAATGCTCAGTATCATGGCTCCCTGAAGAATGTGGGGATTATTCTGGTAGAAGCTGGTGAAGTGACCAAGCAGTCACTTGCCACTAAGTTTGCAGACATTTACAAAACCAACTGGCCCTGGCCAATCAATGCCCTAGATGAGTGGACATTCTTGGTCAAACTCCCTCCTAAAATAGATGTAGTTCAAGTTGCTGGATACCCCTGTTTTGGTCTCAAAAAAGACAATGTTGTAGTCAATGTCGAAGTCTGGAAAGGCAGGATTGAGGCTGAAGAGGACCTCTAGGAAACTTGGATCAAGATCAAGAAATTGAACCCCCAAGTGGTGTGACTGGACTATGCTGGATCAAATCACTTCTACTCTGGGGGTCTTACTGGATGTGGATTGGCAGCATAATTTCAAGTCATTCTATGAAACTGTTAGGGTCAAATTCTTATGCCAAGATCCCTCCAAAATCCCTGCTGAAAGGCTTTTTGGAGTTGGGAAAAAAATCTACAGGCTACTCATTGAGGTGGAGTCCTTAACCCCCACTGAAACTGACACCTCCACCAACCTCTCTGCTGGTACATATGTCTCTGCAGCTAAAACTGGTACAAATCTTACTGAAGATGTTGAATCCAACAGGAGCTCTAGATCTGAATCAAATAAAGGGCCTACTGCCAATTCTGGGGGCCCTAACATCAGAGGACAGTCTTTTGGCCACGATCAGATGCTTGGAGAAACTACACCCACTTTAGTCCTCAAGACACACCTCCCTGATTCTCCATACACTCCTCAACTCAGCATCCAGGAAAAGATCTTGAATTCTGTGCTTGATGAAACTGATGGATTCAACCTCCTCAGGGAAATGGAGCTCCTGGAAGATGATGATCTGATGGAATTAGAAGGTTCTGTAGATCTACAAGAGGATCAAGAGGCACTTGTTGAAACAACTGAACTCCTAGACAATTTGGACTCAAAATACAACTCTGACTTCCCTGCCCTTCCTAAGGAGAAGCACCTTCCCAAATGGGGTCCTGTTCAAGCCACCAGAACCAGTGCCAGGGTAGCTGGTGACAAGAGAACCATTATTGAAAAGGCTCAATAGCTCAAAGAGGTTCAGAACCTGGAAGTGCAAAAACCCCAGGGTATGAAACACACTTCCTTCTCCAACTTTAATGATCCTTCCTTCAATGCCATTGCTGCTAAGATTGGTGTAGATGTTACTTCTCTTAATGATGGCATTGAATGCTCTTCTTTTATTTACCCTCACCAAAATAGATTTGAAGGCTCTGTTTGTGAGAATTTTTCTCTAGATGGTAGTTCTAGTTTAGACTGCCTTCGATAAAGTTGACCTTGATTTCCTTATGAAACTCCTGGAGCTTAGAGGTTTTGGGGGTAAATGGACTAGTTGGATCCCGCAACTTACTCATGGGGGGTATGTTGGGGTCAAGTTAAATAACTGTGAAAGTGATTTTTTCCTTGCTGGTAAAGGCCTTATGCAAGGTGACCCTATCTCCCCGCTTTTGTCTAATTTAGTAGTGGTCGTTCTTACTAAAATGCTGAGCAAAGCTGCTGATCATAGTCTGATTGCAGGGCTCCATCCTGAGTCTGGCCTGGTGGCATCATCTGCCTTCAATATGCAGATGATACCATCCTTTTCTTAGACAATGACTCCACACATGCTAGCAATCTGAAAACTGTTCTAACCTGTTTTGAACAAGTCTCAGGCATGAGAATCAACTACTCTAAAAGTGAACTCATCCCTATCAACATGGATGATCAGGAGTTAGCTGACTTCCTCTCTATTCTAGTCTGTAATAAAGGTAACTTCCCCATTAAGTACCTAGGTATCTCTCTCCACTATGATAAATTGAGGAGAGAGGATATCCAACCCCTTCTGGATAAAATCATTAAAAGGATTGCTGGGTGTAGGGGCAAACTTCTCTCTTACAGAGGTAGATTGATCCTCATACAAGCTTGTTTGGCTAGCATTCCAGTGTATCTCCTCTCCTTCTTCAAGTTCCCTAAATGGGCAGTGAACCTCATCAATTCTCAGATGTCTCATTGCTTGTGGAATGATTTTGAGGGAAATAGGAAGCTACACCTTGCTAATTGGGCCCTAGTCTCTATGAAAAAAGATTTTGGAGGCCTAGGCATACCTAACCTCCAAGAAATTAACATCTGTCTTCTAGGGTCTTGGATTAAAAGATTCTATGAGGAAGACCTGAAACCCTGGAAGCTTCTTATTGCCCATAAATACCTAGGAAATAAACCTAATATTTTTGTCCCTTCCTCCAACCCTAAGACCTCTAGATTCTGGAAAGGATTAAAATCTATTATGCATGCTGTGAAATTTGGCTACAGATGGAACATAGGGGATGGGAGCAGAACCAAGTTCTGGGAAGATACTTGGTTTGGCACATCCCCTCTAGCAGTCCAATTTTGGCCTATTTACTCTGTCTGCAATGAGCTTAACAAAAGTGTCAATGAAGTTTGGGACGATCAATGCCTAAAACTCTCTTTTAGAAGGAACTTTAGTGATAGTCTCATGGAACAATGGTTCCAGTTGGAGGAAACTGCCAAAAGCTTTACCTTTACTGCCGAGCCGGATGCCCTGATTTGGTAGCTGGACAATAAGGGGAAGTATTCCTCCAGCTCCCTCTATCATGTTATCAACTTTAGAGGGGTTCAACCCGTGTTTATCCCTGCTGTCTGGAAATTGAGAGTTCCCCCTAAAATTCATGTATTTCTCTGGCTTCTCTCCAAAAACAAATTGATGACTAGGGATAACCTTAGGAAGAGACACATCATCAAACCCTTGATTGTGTTTATTGCTTGGAACAAGGGTCTTGTTCTCACCTATTTTTTGAATGTATAGTTGCTAAACATCTCTGGGCCCACATTGAGGAATATTTCTCTAGTCAGATCGGCTCATCCTTCGAATCTGTCGCCAGATTCTGGATTGCTACCAAAAAGTGCTCAGTTTTAAATACTGTTAGCTCAGCTGTCCTTTGGTGCCTTTGGAAATATAGAAATGCTATGATTTTCAGTAACACCTCCTGGATTTACATTCCGGAGGTCTTGAGGTTGATCAGGAACATGGTGAGGAACTAGGCGATTCTCTCCTCCGGGTCGGACAAGGACAAGTTGACGAGCTTCGTGGAAACCCTAACAAGATCCCTCCAGAAACCATTGGCGATCACTTGTGGCTGAACAAGGCTCGACCTGCTCCGGGGCTGGGCCCATGGGCTTGTCTCAAGATCTCTGTTAAAGATGATGGGCACCTGGCGCCGAAAAAGAGGGACATCCACCATGCTACGTCTTCCAGGCCGGTGTCTCCGCTTGCTTACTGGTTGCCGCAGGCTGACACGGCCCCTCAGATGAAGACCATGAAGGCTTCGCTGGACCCTCCTTGTGTCATTTGAGTGCTCTATCCGCTCTGCATTTGGCACCGCTTGGGTGATTTGTGTTATTCAGAGAACTTGTTCATCAACCCCCCTAGTTTGTAGCTTTTCTACCTTTGCTTTCGAACTGCTCTTTGAGCTGCTGTATCAGAATATGTTGTGGTTTCGTTCTCAGCAATGGAACCGGGAGATGCTCCCTGTTATTCTGAAAAAAATATTTTATATGTTATTATATATTATTTTTATTGTCATCATATATTTAACAGATACTTACATATGTAAGAAAACAATATCCCACATCTTATTAACTTATAAAAATAATTTCTTCACAAATAAAATCCTGGATTGTTTTGGCACGAAAATCCTAGTGATTGTGTACAAAAGCTTGGTAAGATTTAAGGACAAATGTAATAATATCACTTATTATTTAAATATATTTATAACAAAATGCTCAGCCCCTTTTTATTTTTTGATAACATTGCTGGCCCAACCCAACATTATAATTAGAATCAGCCCAGCAAAATCGTGTATTTCGAGAAAGTGCAAATGGCCTGTATTTTTTAGGAAATAAAATAAATGGGCCGCATGGATGCTACATTATTTTTTCACCCAGCCCGGCTAATGGCTGTAATTCAAAAAAACGATCAAATTGACTGTAAATTCTACCACGCAAAAAAAGACTGTAAATTCTGAAAAAATGGGTTGAATACGTGCCACATTTTTTGGAGGCTGAAATGTGGGCCAATAGGTCGAAGCCAACGCAAGTCGTTGTCAATTTAGTCAACAAATGATTCTGACATGTTAGCCGTTGGATTTACATCCAACGACCGGCATCCATCTTCAATCTCTCGTCTTCTTCCTCCAGCGCCGCCGGGACCACCTCCCGCATCCTGCTGCTAGCAGCTCTGCTTAGCACGCTTCGCTATGAAGCGCTACTCCACCGTTGGCCAGGCCATCCCTCCACCCCTGCACACCTCCTGTTCTTCTCCACCGACTGCCGAACCACACCGCACTAGAACCAGTTAACCCTCGTACACCTCTCCGTCTGCAACTCTACTCCCGCGTCTTCCCATCTCCGGCTCATTGCTGTCCGGGGCCTCGCCGTCGTCCACCACCTTGGATGCGCTCGGCGTGGCGTGGTCAACATGGTCAACGAACGACACCATCGGAAGTAGACTATGTGTGGAGAGGCTGACAGCTGGGTCCACGGCCGCACACAAGGAAATTCCTCCTTATTACGTGCAAAATAATGATTCCTCCACCTGACATCTGCGACCCACCGGAAGGGCCTCTGTATTTCGCGAAAATAACGTGCCCCCCGCTGACATATCGGACCCACCAGCTATCTTCGCACGCAAGGAAGTGCCTCCTTATTACGCACAAAAAAATGAATATTCCCCCTGCCAGCTGGAACCCAGCATAGTGGGAGGCTAACTTGTGGGCCTACCAAGTTGACAGGGACGGAGGGCTTTGTCAAGTTAGTCAATATGAACGATTCTAGCTCTTGTTACCGTACGATGTTCATCCAACGGCCGTAGTGCTTCTTCAACCTCAGGTCTTCTTGCTCCAGCCGCCCAAACCAGCGCCGGTCGTGACGCGTGCTCCTGCCTCCCGTGGCCGGCTGTGATGCCGCGGAGGCCTCACCGCCCCCTACTACTCTGGCCAGGCCATCCCTCTACTCACACACACCCCTGTTATTCTGCAGCGACAGCAGCCTCACACCGCAGCCGAACCAGTGAACCCTCGTACTCCTCTTCACGTGGGCATCCACTACTGTCTCTTCCCCGGCTCCGAGTTGTCCCATTCCTAGTCCTCGCCGTCGTCCACCGTCGTGGTGCTCTCAGCGCGGCATGGTCAACATGGTCAAGAAACGACTTCCATCGGACGTGGACTTTACGTGGAGAGGCTGACAGCTGGGTCCACAGCCGCAGCAAGGAAGTGCCTCCTTATTACATGCAAAAATAATGATTACTCCACCTGACAGCGGGGACCCACCAGACGGGCCACCGTATTTCGCCAAAAAAATGTTTCCCCTGACTGCTGGGACCCACCAGCTACATCTTCGCACGCAAGGAAGTGCGTTCGGGCAAAAAAACGATTTTCCCCCCTGACTGTTGGGACCTAGCAGCTACATCTTCGCACGCAAGGAAGTGCGTCTGGGCAAAAAAAATGATTCGCCCCCCTGACTGCTAGGACCCACCAGCTACATCTTCGCACGCAAGGAAGTGCCTGACAGTCGGGACCCACCTGGTCGAAGCGTACGTAGCGTTGTCATTCTGGTTGCAAACGTCTACGTACATATATACTGGTGGATGTAGAGGCACGCACGTGTCGTAGTAGAGGTGCGTACATGTCGTAGTAGAGGCGCGCACGTAGCATGTACACGTATGTACAGCAGCCAGGGTGGAAGAAAGAAAATATGGCCACGTATGTGTACATATGGGCGGGGTCTAGAACGCCTACTCGCGCATATGTATGGCCAGGGCTCGTGTATATGGCTGGGCCGGAACGGAGAAACAGCATCGTCGTCGTGTTCATGGGGAGGCAGCGTCGTCGTCATGTTCATGGGGAGGCAACGGAATGCGTCGTGTTCATGGGGAGGCAACGGAACGTGTCGTGTTCATTGAGAGGCAACGGAACGCGTGGGAGCGAACCGGTTGGGTCGGAGCGGAATGCGTGGTCGTGTTCATCGGGAGGGCTTGGACAGAACAGGCGATGGAAACGAGGCCTGGCGTACCGCAAAACGGAGGAAACGGCCTTGTGTTCGACCGGCCATGTTCGAAACGGGATCCTGTTCATCGGGAGGGGTCTGGCGTACCGCAAAATGGAGGAAACGGACCTCCTACGGTCAAAACGGGGGTCCTGTTGATCGGGAGGGGTGTGGCGTACCACAAAACGGACGAAACGGACCTCCTACGGTTGAAACGGGGGTCCTGTTCATCGGGAGGGGTGTGGCGTACCGCAAAACGGGACTCCACGGGATACTGTTCATCTCCACTGTCGACCTCCTCCAGCTTCCACGGGCTCCTGTTCATCCAGCCTCCACCGCGCGCTACTCCACCGGCTACTGTTCAACCACCCCTCCACCAACTACTGTTCATCTAGCCCTCCACACCATGGGGTCCTGTTCAACCACCCCTCCACGGGCACCCCTCCACCGTCTACTGTTCATCCAGCCCTCCACCACACCATGGGGTCCTGTTCATCCAGAGCAACGCCACCGCTCACTGTTCATCCAAACCCCCCTGCAACGCTCACTGTTCATCCCAGAGGCAGCATCGGTCGGCTTGAGTTAGCCGTAGTTGCGAAGGAACCGTTCGATCGGGTTCAGTTAACATCCATCGATCGATCGCTCACGTTCAGTAACGCATAGCCTGCAGTGCAATCGCTCGGGTTCAGTTAGAGCCCAACGCCTCGCTCGGGTTCAGTTAGAGCCAACGCCTCGCACACATGCGCGTACGTGTACGAGAGAAACGCGCATCGCTCGGCCCCCGACCTCCCACCGTAACCGGGAACTCCCCGAAATTTTCCTCCCCCTCGCTTCTACCATGGTTTTTTCCGTCATGGACGACCCAAAGAATGTCATGCAGCTGCGTCTCCGGCCCGCCCAGGACAAAAAGCCCATTTTCTGTCATGATTTTTTGTCATAGAAGTAGGAGCCCACCACATCTATGATGATACCGGGTTTTGTCACAATTATCGTCATAGAAGTGTCATATGTATGACAGAAAAACAATTCATTCGGCCAAAAATGTCACAGATGTGTCTTTTTTTGTAGTGATCGCCTCCGCGGTGTGAGGGACGTGGGCATCGTCAAGGGCAGTATTTGGGTCGGAACCATGAGCAGCAAGATCATCGGCTCGATCGTGATGATCGCCGTCGAGTGCCTACACCTCCGAGGGGCGAATCATACGTGCCCCGACATTATGATGATAGGCGCCCGTACAACGAGGAGCAGAGGAGGCCAGTCAACCCAAGAGAGTCAGGGTTTGACGCAAGGTCCATTTTGGTGCAAGGTTTGGTGGACAGGAATTGAGCACATAGAGAAGGGAAAGACAGAGATCGCGCGACTGGAAGTAGGGTGCGTGTTTCTGGTCCCGAGTGTTTTAGCAGAGCCATCAGGGCTGCAGAGATCCCTCCCAACTTTAGGTTGGCGACTGAGGTCAGTAAATTCACTGATGAATCAAAGCCTGACACCTAGCTTGAAGACTACCGAGTAGCTGTGCAGATCAGTGGAGGAAATGATGAAGTTGCCATGAAGCATCTCCCCCTGATGCTTGAAGGGTCAGCTAGAGCTTGGTTTAATCAGTTGGCTCCAGGAAGTATTTTCAGCTGGGAAGAGTTGGCCCAGGTGTTTTTCAGAATGTTTGAGGGCACGTGCAAACGGCCAGCAGTATTGACAGAATTGCAGCATTGCGTGCAAAAACCGAATGAAAATTTGAGGGATTACATCCAGAGGTGGGCCACTTTGCACCACACTGTGGAGAATGTGTCTCACCACCAAGCAGTTTGCGCCTTCAAGGAGGGCGTTCGGTACCGAGAGCTCAACCTGAAATTCGGTCAGACGGAAGACATGTCTTTGAATCGAATGATGGAGATAGCCACTCGGTATGCCAACGACGAAGAAGAAGACCGACTCCGCAGTGGCAAGTGGAAACCAGTCGACCAGGACACTGGAGGAGGTAATTCCAATCGGAAGCAGAAGCGCAAATTAGAACCAGCCGCGCCTGGAGAGGTTGCAGTCGCAACCCAAGGAAAATCTAAAGGAAAACCTAAAGGGCCCTAGACCCCTAAGAAGGTGAAAGATGCAGCCGGGAACGACGTGTTGGATTTACCATGTCATATTCACATCAAGAAGGATGAAGAGGGAAATCTCATCTATCCAAAGCATACCACTCAGTAGTGTCGAGTCCTTATACAGCAGTTCAGAGAAAAGCAACCCAGTGAGAAGGAAAAAGAATCTGATAAGGATGAGGACAAGGAAGAGGATGATGATGGATTTCCCAATATCAATTCCACTTTTGTGATTTTTGCTGATGTTGAAAGCAAAAGTTGACTGAAAGTCATCAATAGGGAAGTAAACATGGTTGCTCCGGCAACAATGACATATCTGAAATGGTCAAAGACTCCTATCACATTCAACCAGTAAGACCACCCGACGCACGTTGCCACCCCTGGGAGGCAAGCGTTGGTGGTCGAACCGGTTGTTGGAGGCACCCGACTGACCAAAGTTTTGATGGATGGTGGCAGCGGATTGAACATTTTGTTTGCTGAGACCCTCCGAGGGATGGGCATTCCGATGTCCAAACTCAATGGGAGTAACATGCGGTTCCACGGAGTTATACCGGGAAAGAAAGCTGATTCACTCGGCCAGATCACTCTTGATGTGGCTTTCGGTGATTCAAAGGGTTACTGGAAGGAAAAGTTGTCATTTGAAGTCGTGGATTTTCACAGTGCCTATCATGCTATCCTGGCAGAACTGCGTATGCCCGTTTCATGGCTCGGTCGTGTTATGTGTATCTCAAACTCAAGATTCCTGGCCCTAGGGGCGTGATTACAGTCACTAGTAATCAGCAGCGAGCAGAAGAGTGCTTCCAGAAGGGCTCGAAGATTTCCGATGAACAGATGGCAACAATAGAAATGGAGGAATACAAGAAGACAACATATCCGAGTGATTTATTGAGAGCTAAGAAGCCTGCTTCAGAGTCTGCATTTAAGTCGTCTGGTGAAACGAAACCAGTTCATATTCACCTGACTGATCCCAATGCTGCTCCGAATCATATATCAACAACACTCGACAACACATAGGAAGAAGCGCTCATCCAGTTCCTCCATGAGAACTGGGACATCTTCACATGCAAACCTTCTGACATGCCAGGTGTGCCCAGGGGATTGGCTGAGCACCATTTGCTATTAGACCCAAAGGCAAGACCTGTCAAAGAGCACCTCCGACGGTCCGCCGTGGAGAAAAGGAAGGCAATTGGTGAGGAAGTGGCTCGGCTTCTGGCAGCTGAGTTCATCCGAGAGATTTACCACTCCGAGTGGCTCGCCAATGTAGTCATGGTTCCCAAGAAGGATCTTTCACTCTGTATGTGTATTGACTTCAAGCATATCAATCGGGCCTGCCCGAAAGATCATTTACCTCTCCCTCGCATCGATCAAATAGTCGACTCGACTGTGGGATGTGAGCGATTGTCTTTTCTGGACGCATATTCCGAGTATCATCAGATCCAACTATATGGACCCGATGAAATAAAAACAGCTTTCATCACCCAATTCGGGTGCTTTTGCTATGTTACCATGCCCTTTGGTCTCAAGAATGCTGGCGCCACATTCATGTGCATGATACAGAAGTGCCTGCTCACTCAAATCAGTCGGAATGTGGAAGCATACATGGATGACATCGTGGTTAAGTCGCGAAAAGGATCCGACCTGCTGACTGACCTCGCTGAAACATTTGCCAATCTGAGAAGGTATGATATCAATCTTAACCCTTCGAAGTGTACATTTGGAGTTCCAGGCGGAAAGTTACTCGGTTTCCTAATTTCCGGACGTGGGATCGATGCTAACCCAGAGAAGGTTGCAATACTCCGAATGAAAAGCCCTGTGTGCATACACGATGTTCAGAAGCTTACTGGTTGTTTGGACGCCTTGAGTCGATTCATCTCTCGTCTCGGTGAAAAGGCATTGCCTCTTTACCGACTGATGAAGAAATCTAATAAGTTCGAGTGGACTCCTGAAGCTGACGCAGCGTTTGCAGAGCTCAAAACCCTGCTTTCCACGCAGCCGGTGCTCGCTGCTCCAATTAGCAAAGAGCCTTTACTGCTTTGTATTGCAGCCACTGGACAAGTTGTCAGTACAGTACTCACGGTCGAGCGGGAAGAAGAAGGTAAAGCCTATAAGGTCCAACACACAGTGTACTATATTTCTGAAGTCTTAACTCCGTCCAAGTAGAGATATCCACATTATCAGAAGCTTGTATATGGAATTTACTTGACTTCGAAGAAGGTGGCACATTATTTCTCAGATCACTCCATCACAGTCATCAGCGATGCTCCATTGTCAGAAATTCTAAAAAACAGAGACGCAACTGGTCGAGTGGCAAAGTGGGCAATTGAAATCCTTCCGTTGGATATCAAGTTTGAGGCAAAGAAAGCAATCAAGTCCCAGGCAATAGCAGATTTCCATGTCGAGTGGATTAAACAACAGCAACCGACTCAAGTCCACCCGGAACATTGAACTATGTTTTTTGATGGATCCAAGATGTTGAATAGTTCTGGTGCTGGAGTAGTTTTGGTATCCCCGTGAGGTGATAAACTCAGTTATGTCCTTCAGATTCACTTTGATTCCTCCAACAATGAATTTGAATATGAAGCACTGTTGTACGGGTTACGAATGGCCATTTCACTCGGCGTCCGTCGCCTAATGGTCTACGGCGACTCAGATTTGGTGGTCAATCAAGTGATGAAAGAGTGGGATGTCAGAAGCCCAACCATGACTGGTTATTGCAATGCAGTAAGAAAATTGGAAAAGAAGTTTGAAGGTCTAGAGCTCCACCACATTCCCAGACTGAAGAACCAGGAAGCAGATGACCTGGCAAAGATAGGTTCCAAGCAAGAGCCCATTCCCAGCAATGTGTTTTTGGAACACCTTCACACACCATCAGTTCAAGAAGATCCCTTCACAGAAGAGCCCCAGCAAACTAAGAGTTCCACTGATCTGATTGAAGTTGAAATCCCAGCCGTGGTCGACCTAGTCATGGAAGTTTTGGTCCTCATTCCTGATTGGACTGTACCATATATCGCATATATTCTCAGGAAAGAACTTCCAGAAGACGAAGATGAAGTGCGGCAGATTGTCCGTCGATCTAAAGCCTTCGTCGTGATAAGCGGTCGACTATACAGAGAAAGTGTGATTGGAGTTGCTCAGCAATGCATTACCCCAGAAGAAGGTCGAATGATGCTCAATGATATCCACTCGGGGACCTGTGGTCACCATGCGTCCTCACGGGAAATAGTGGCCAAAGCATACCGAGTAGGTTTTTACTGACCGCGAGCAAATGAAATGGCAAAGGAAATAGTCGACAAGTGTGAGGGTTGTCAGTTCTACTCCAACATGTTACACAAGCCCGCTTCAGCCTTGAAGACCATTCCACTCGTCTAGTCGTTTGCCGTTTGCGGGTTGGATATGGTTGGTCCCTTGAGGACTGGTAGAAGTGGTTTCACACACCTGCTTGTTGCAGTCGACAAGTTCACTAAATGGATTGAAGCCAAGCCCATCAAGAACCTTGATTCAGGCACTGCCGTCAGCTTCATCAGAGGGTTAACATTCAGATTTGGAGGCCCACACAGCGTCATCACAGATAATGGTTCAAAATTTGATTCAGATGAGTTCAGAGCTTTCTGTGCTTCCCAAGGCACTCGGGTCGACTATGCTTCAGTTGCTCACCCATAGTCAAATGGACAAGCAGAAAGAGCAAATGGTTTGATCCTCCAAGGGTTAAAGCCCAGATGTAACGCCCGGAGACCATTGTGCCAGGTGTCTTCTAGTTATTCGCTGTCTTTGTCATGTCATTTGCTTGCGTGTTGCATCTTGCCATGTCATCATGTGCATTTCATCATCATGTTTTTCAAAACTTGCTTTCATCCGGGTTCCCCCAGTTCCGTCCGTTGTCCGTTCTGAGCCCAGACACACTTGCACGCGCCAGCGGCACATCCAAAATATTATTTTGTAAGTGGCCAGAAAATGTTCTCAGAATGGGTTGAAAGTTGGCATGTGGTGTTGTTATGTTGTCAGTAGGCCGCCTGCCAAGTTTCATCGCATTCGGAGTTCGTTTGACACCCCAATGGATAACTATAGCGGCAGTATAGCCGCTCTATCGTCGGACGTTTTCGGTCTCCGAAAACTGTTGCCGGGCTTTCCCTCTCTTTCCTCCCTAGACCATCTACACAGTCCACTACCTACTCCCAGGCCCAACCTAAGCTCTCTCGTCAGCCCGTGGACCTCCTTGCGCGCGCGTTCGAAAGCTCCCCCGAACCCAACCCGGACAGTCGTCACCCTTGCGTCCGGATCATCTTCAAACATCCCCAAAATATCTTTGTTTTATTTATTGGACTCTCTTCTAGCCAATTTTCTCGTCCGTCCGATTTAAATCTAAGGGTTTCCATTAGTTTGCTTTTAGATCCACTTGATATAAATATAAGTCCAACACTAGATTTTAGGCAGGCTGACCCATCCATCTCATCGCCGCCGCCACTCCAAAATCCTCTTCCTCGGGATCCCCTTGCCCGATCTCCCTCGATCCCCTTGCACAGCCAACCACCGAAGCCTGCAGCCTCCTCCCACCTTGGGATCATCTGCCGGCTAACCCAAGCCCCTCCTGCGCCCGAGCCCTCCGGCCTCGAGTTCCACCATGCCTCCTGTTGTGCCAAGCACACGCGTGACTCCTCGCTCCCGTCGTCAGCCTTAAGCCCCATCCCCGAGCTTCTACAGCCCCATGGAGCCCCGACCTCCAGATCAAGATGGTCTCGATCCCGAGTCGCCAGGCCGGTCTCCCTCGACCTCTCCCCTGCTCTCCTTCCCTTTCTTCCCCATCTCTCTCTCTCTCGTGTTTCATCCTCTCTCTGTCTGCCTCTTTGAAATAGAGAACTCCCGCAGGTTCCCGTCACCAACGGCCGCCATGGATGCCTCCCAAGCTCCACATCGCGCCGTCCCTTTCCTCTACCCCGAGCAGAGCTCCGCCTCCGCTCGATCTACTGCCTCACCGCCGCGCCGGCGAGCGCGATGCCGGAGGACCACAGGTCACCGTGCCACTAACCGTCCTTCCCCTTTTCTCTTTCCCTCCTGCCTACTCCTCCTCTCTCTCAGTCCTCTTCCTCTCTCTGTACAGGGTGAACAGGAGCTCCCATGGCCGCCGCCGCCATCTTGGCTACCCTCGCCGGAGAGCACCGCGCCGCCACAAGTCGCTTCCTTCCCTTGGAACCTCGCCGACGACCCCGCTGTTTCCAGCTAGTAGCAGCAGCCCGGAGTCCCCGACTGCACCTCGTTCATGGATGCAGGAGCACGAGATCCCTCATCCTCGTTGCACGCATCGCCAGCCGGAGTCGCGCCCAAGTTCCACCGCGACGCGCCTGTCTAGCCTCTGCATCGAGCAAAGGAGGACGATGCCTTCTTGCCCCAGCTCCTCTTCAGCCCGCCTACCTCACCTCCTTGGGCCGAGCCCACTGGGTGAGCAGCCCCTCCCCCCTATTCCTATCGGGCCAGCCGGTTTTGGCCCATATCTGTTTTTTCCTTTGCGATTTTAGCATTATCCTGAGACTGCAGTTTTACAGAAAAGTCCTCCTAGTTCATGCATAATATAACTCACAAATGGTGCATCGGTTTAAAATGTTTTATATATGAAAAATGCTTAGAATTATGTGTAGATTAATAATATGCCACTTTCATGCACGCTTAAAATGTTGTTTGGTTAAATTTGCTCCTATGCCATGCTAAAATGCTTTATTTCATAACTTAATAACCGTAGCTCCAAATTTAATAAACTTTATATGTAAATGGGGTAGAAAATGCCTAGTTTAACATGGTGTACTTACTTTGCATGTTTAACAGCTCTAAAATATTGTATAGGGAAGAATAGTACCAAATCTAAAATATGCACATGATGATTTTTCGGACTTGTTGCTTGTTGTTCTGGCCTCATTTATACTTGCCTAGTTGGGTAGTTTTCATTTGCTTCACCCCTTGCCATGTTAAGAACATTTAATATTGTTGGGTACATAAACGAGAGAGAACTAAATAATTGACGTGGTGTTTCATCAATATGCAACGGAGTTGCATATTGAGCCCCACTTAACTTGTAGTATTGTTTGTGCACTTTGCCATGCCATGCTTCATTAAACCGGACATGCATCATCCTTGGTTGTGCATCATGCCATGTTATGCTTGGTTGTTTACTATGTTGTTTGCTTCTTTCTGGGTTACTACGTCGTGTTTGTGAGGATTCGTTCGACTTCGTCCGTTTGTCTTCTTCATGGACTCGTTCTTCTTCCTTGCGGGATCTCAGGCAAGATGACCATACCCTCGAAATCACTTCTATCTTTGCTTGCCAGTTGATCGCTCTATTGCTATGCCGCGATACCTACAACTTGCTATATCATGCCTCCCATTTTGCCATGTCAGCATCTAACCCACCTTTCCTAGCAAACCGTTGTTTGGCTATGTTATCGCTTTTGGCTCAGCGCCACTTATAGCGTTGCTAGTTGCAGGTGAAGTTGAAGTTTGTTCCATGTTGGAACATGGATATTGTTGGGATATCATTATTATCTCTTATTTACTTTAATGCATCTATATACTTGGTAAAGGGTGGAAGGCTCGGCCTTATGCCTGGTGTTTTGTTCCACTCTTTCCTCCCTAGTTTCCGTCATACCGGTGTTATGTTCCTTGATTTTGCGTTCCTTACGCGGTTGGGTGTTATGGGAACCCCTTGATAGTTCGCTTTGAATAAAACTCCTCCAGCAAGGCCCAACCTTGGTTTACATTTGCCTAACAACCTATTACCCTTCCCTTGGTTCGGCCAACCCGAGGGTTGATGTCTACTACACAACCTTCTTCTTGTAGACGTTGTTGGGCCTCCAAGTGCAAAGGTTTGTAGGACAGTAGCAAATTTCCCTCAAGTGGATGACCTAAGGTTTATCAATCCGTAGGAGGTGTAGGATGAAGATGGTCTCTCTCAAGCAACCCTGCAACCAAATAACAAAGAGTCTCTTGTGTCCCCAACACACCCAATACAATGGTAAATTGTATAGGTGCACTAGTTCGGTGAAGAGATGGTGAAACAAGTGGTATATGGATAGTAGATAAAGGTATTTGTAATCTGAAATAATAAAAACAGCAAGGTAGCAAGTGATAAAAGTGAGCGTAAACGGTATTGCAATGATAGGAAATAAGGCCTAGGGTTCATACTTTCACTAGTGCAAGTTCCCTCAACAATACTAACATAATTGGATCACATAACTATCCCTCAACATGCAACAAAGAGTCACTCCAAAGTCACTAATAGTGGAGAACGAACGAATAGATTATGGTAGGGTACGAAACCACCTCAAAGTTATTCTTTCCAATCAATCCGTTGGGCTGTTCCTATAGGTGTCACAAACAGCCCTAGAGTTCGTACTAGAATAACACCTTAAGACACAAATCAACCAAAACCCTAATGTCACCTAGATACTCCAATGTCACCTCAAGTATCCGTGGGTATGATTATACGATATGCATCACACAATCTCAGATTCATCTATTCAACCAACACATAGAACCTCAAAGAGTGCCCCAAAGTTCCTACCAGAGAATCACGACGAAAACGTGTGCCAACCCCTATGCATAGGTTCATGGGCAGAACCCGCAAGTTGATCCCCAAAACATACATCAAGTGGATCAATAGAATACCCCATTGTCACCACGGGTATCCCACGCAAGACATACATCAAGTGTTCTCAAATCTTTAAAGACTCAATCCGATAAGATTACTTCAAAGGGGAAACTCAATTCATTACAAGAGAGAAGAGGGGGAGGGGAAACATAAGATCCAACTATAATAGCAAAGCTCGCGATACATCAAGATCGTGCCAAATCAAGAAGATGAGAGAGAGATCAAACACATAGCTACTGGTACATACCCTCAACCCCGAGGGAGAACTACTCCCTCTCGTCATGGAGAGCACCGGGATGATGAAGATGGCCACCGGAGAAGGATTGCCCCCTCCGGCAGGGTGCCGGAACGGGTCTAGATTGGTTTTTGGTGGCTACGGAGGCTTCTGGCGGCGGAACTCCCGATCTAATCTCCGTTCTGGAAGTTTTAGGTTACGTAGGTATATATGGGTGCAGGAGGTACGTCGGTGGACTAAAGGGGGGCCACGAGGCAAGGGGGCGCGCCCCTACCCTTGTGAGCTCCTCCTTCATCTTCTGACGTAGGGTCCAAGTCTATCCGGTAGGTTTCCTTCCAAAAGTAACTTCTCTAGTTGATTTCGTTCCGTTTCGACTCCGTTTGATATTCCTTTTCTTCGAAACACTGAAATAGGCAAAAAACAGCAAATATGGGCTGGGCCTCCGGTTAATAGGTTAGTCCCGAAAGTAATATAAAAGTGGATAATAAAGCCCAATATTGCCCAAAACAGTAGATAATATAGCATGGAGCAATCAAAAATTATAGATACGTTGGAGACGTATCAAGGGTCATCTTTATATTAACCCCCCCCGGGCCAGTGCTTCTCTAAGTGTTGGTCCGAACTGGGCAACCTGCGGGGCCACCTCGGGGCAACTTGAGGGCTGGTTTTACTTGTAGCTTGACCTATCCGGTGTGTCCTGAGAACGAGATACGTGCGACTCCTATCGGGATGTCGATACATCGGGCGGCTTTGCTAGTCTTGTTTTACCATTGTCGAAATGTCTTGTAACCGGGATTCCGAGACTGATCGGGTCTTCCCGGGAGAAGGAATATCCTTCGTTGACCGTGAGAGCTTGTGATGGGCTAAGTTGGGACACCCTTGCAGGGTTTTGAACTTTCGAAAGTCGTGCCCGCGGTTATGTGGCAGATGGGAATTTGTTAATGTCTGGTTGTAGAGAACTTGACACTTAATTTAATTAAAATGAATCAACCGCGTGTGTAGCCGTGATGGTCTCTTTCCGGCGGATTCCGGGAAGTGAACACGGTTCTTGTGTTATGTTTGTGGGTAAGTAGTTTCAGGATCACTTCTTGATCAGTTCTAGTTCACGACCGTCGCGTTGCTTCTCTTCTCGCTCTCATTTGCGTATGTTAGCCACCATATATGCTTAGTGCTTGCTGCAGCTCCACCTCATTACCCTATCCTACCCATAAGCTTAAATAGCCTTGATCTCGCGGGTGTGAGATTGTTGAGTCCTCGTGACTTACAGATACTTCCAAATAGTTGCAGGTGCCGATGATACCAGTGCAGGTGACGCAGCCTAGCTCAAGTGGGAGCTCGATGAAGATCTTGTTCGTTGTGTTGTTTTCGTTTTCCTGTTGATCAGTAGTGGAGCCCAGCTGGGATGATCGGGGATCTAGCAATTGGGGTTGTCTTCTTTTATTTTGGTTTCATAGTCGGACCTTGATTGTATTCTGGATGATGTATGTTTAACTTTTATTTGTGTGAAGTGGCGATTGTAAGCCAACCCTTTACCCCTTTCTTATTCAGTACATGGGATTGTGTGAAGATTACCCCTTTTGCGACAAGCCTACCATGCGGCTATGCCTCTAAGTCGTGCCCCGGCACGTGGGAGATATAGCCGCATTGTGGATGTTACACCAGATTAATGCGAGACCTCAAGCATGCAGCCGACGCCTGGGTAGATGAGTTACCATCAGTACTGTGGGGCCTGAGGACAACGCCAAATCAGTCGACTAGCCGGACTCCCTTCTTCCTGGTTTATGGAGCCGAGGCCGTGCTACCGACTGATTTACTCCATAATGCCCCATGAGTGGAACTCTTCTCAGTGGCAGAAGCAGAACAAGCCCGACAAGATGTTGTTGACCTTCTGGAAGAGGAAAGAGAAGTGGCCCTGATCAGGTCGACCATCTATCAACAAGACCTTCATCGGTTCCATGCCAGAAACGTCAAGGGTCGAGCATTTCGGGAAGGGGACCTGGTTCTCGGAGTGGATCAGCAACGACCACACAAGCTGGCTCCCGCTTGGGAGGGCCATTTCATCATCACCAAAGTGCTTCACAATGGAGCATACCACCTGTATGGTGTGGAGCACAAAAAGGACGAGCCACACGCTTGGAATGCGGAGCTTCTCCGCCACTTTAACGCTTAAGCATTCAGGCTGTCGAGATGTAATAAGAAGTAGACATGGTTTCGCAACCTCCTAAATGATTGTTATTACTTATACATGTGTCCAAAATTCCCCAGTGGGTGGCTTAGCCACGAATCTGATTCGCCTAAGTTTCAAAAATCCTACCGAGTGGTGAGCAACCCTCCCACTCGGGGGCTTAGCTGCAGTCCAATACTCGCCTAAGTGTAAAAACAATCCTACCGAGTGGTGAGCAACCCTCCCACTCGGGGGCTTAGCTGCAGTCCAGTACTCGCCTAAGTTTCAAAAAAAATCCCACTGAGTGAGGGGCAATTCGCTCACTCAGGGGCTTAGCTGCGAACCCGATTCGCCTAAGTTTCAAAAATCCTACCGAGTGGAGAGCATGCCTCCCACTCGGGGGCTTAGCTGCAGTCCAGTACTCGCCTAAGTTTCAGAAATCCTACCGAGTGGTGAGAAACCCTCCCACTCGGGGGCTTAGCTGCAGTCCAGTGCTCGCCTAAGTTTCAGAAATCCTACCGAGTGGTGAGCAACCCTCCCACTCGGAGGCTTAGCTGTAGTCCAGTACTCGCCTAAGTGTAAAAAAATCCTACCGAGTGGTGAGCAACCCTCCCACTCGGGGGCTTAGCTGCAGTGCAGTACTCGCCTAAGTTTCAGAAATCCTACCGAGTGGTGAGCAACCCTCCCACTCGGGGGCTTAGCTGCAGTCCAGTACTCGCCTAAGTTTCAAAAATCCTACCAAGTGGTGAGCAACCCTCCCACTCGGGGGCTTAGATGCAGTCCAGTATTCGCCTAAGTTTCAGAAATCCTACTGAGTGATGAGCAACCCTCCCACTCAGGGGCTTAGCTGCAGTCTAGTACTCGCCTAAGTTCCAAAAATCCTACCGAGTTGCAAGAAACCCTCCCACTCGGAGGCTTAGCTGCATTCCAATACTCGCCTAAGTGTAAAAAAATTCCTACCGAGTGGTGAGCAACCCTCCCACTCGGGGGCTTAGCTGCAGTCCAGTACTCGCCTAAGTTTAAAAAAATCCTACCGAGTGGAGAGCAACCCTCCCACTCAGAGGCTTAGCTGCAGTCTCGTACTCGCCTAAGTTTTAAATATGCTATATCCTTATCCGCAAGGACGATGAGGTGTAGCTCGACCACGACCTTATCTTCGGAGCTACGACACAAATACGACGTCCGCTCCATCCTTATCCGCAAGGACGATGAGGTGCAGGTCGACCACGACCTTATCCTCGGAGCTACGACACAAATACAACGTCCGCTCCATCCATATCCGCAAGGACAACGAGGTGCAAGTCGAGAACGACCTTATCCTCGAAGCTACGGCACAAATACAACGTCCGCTCCATCCTTACCTGCAAAGAAGACGACGAGCAGGTCATGGACGGCATCGGATGCCCTTGTCTATGATCCACTCGACTGAGCTGCACGACAAAGTCAGTAGCAATTCAGATTGAAGAATCAGAGCAAAGAGATTCAAAAACAACCAAGTTCAAATAAAACCTAAGAGGTCCCAGACCACAGTTCAAAAGTCCTCGAGCATCAGCCCGGAAGAGTTTAACGATTACAAGACCACTCGGCATACCGAGGAAAATTCAATCAGACTATAAAAGTGGGTTCACTCCGTGGGTGGAGGACTGGCAGGCTCGACGAACTCGTCCAGGTCTATTCCATCTGCAATTCGAGTGGCGACGGCAATAAAGGTCTCCATGAAAGACTGGAAGTCGTGTCTCCTAGTATTGGCAATCTTGATCGCTGCTAGCTTTTCCTCCTTGGCCTCCTTGCAGTGGACTCGAACTAGCGACAGAGCTACGTCAGCACCGCAGTGAATAGATGACTTCTTCCACTCCTGCACTCGGCCAGGGACCTCATTGAGTCGAGTCATCAAAGACTCGAGGTCATTCTAGACCGTCTCCCGTGGCCAAAGCGCTAAGTTAATCCGCGACACTGCAACCTTCAGGCAAGCAAGGTAGTCCGTAACACTGGCGATACGGGATTCCAGTCGGAGCACGTTCATGGCAGCTTCATCACCGACAGGGGAAAGGATGGGGTCCAGGCCTGTCTCGATCCGCCCAGTTTCTTCCTGAAAGTTTTGATAGAATTCTACAAACACAAAGAAATAATGATTTGACGATTTTATGGTGAATCGACGATGGCTAAACAATCGGACAAGGAAAAATACTTTCGAGCATAAGGAACAACTTGTTGGCGAGTGCCCCCAGATAAGCCTCCTGGTCATTTCTCTTACGAGAAATGCCTTCAATCTTCTCGTTCAAAGCAACTTTGTCTTTCTTCAGACGGGTCACTTCTTTGTTGGCTTCGGTGAGGGATGCCTTTAGCTTGGCGTTATCTTCCTCCAGTGCCCCGGCTGAAGGCAACTTCTTGTCGGCAAGTGTTGTCTTCTCCTGAGCCTCCTTCTGCGCAGCTGCAAGGTCAAGATCCTTCTGCACCGGAGCTTGTTTCATTTTTTTTGAAGAATATGCACTCGGGTCAGAGAGAAGAATGAAGAGATAACTTGAGAGATGGTCAAGATAGACAGTTGACAGGTTATTACCTTCCGTACCAGCTACTTCGTCTTTAGCCTTTTTCAAATTCTGATTGGCCAGCTCTGAGTCAAGGTTGAGTTGTCTCTGCTTCTCCTCAAAATCGGCAAACTTGGAGATGAGCTCACAGGATTTCTGCAGTCAGCAAAAAGATACATCAATGGACAGGATCAAAGATTATTCACTTCCGAGTGAAAAGAAATCTAAGACTACTATAGAATCAAACATTCAACAGTAGTCTCGGGGATTACACCCAGTGGGTGCACTTAGCGTGCCCCCACTGGTCCAGATTCCACTCGACATGGTCCGCCCAGACTGAGTGGAAAAGAAGAAAAAAAAAACACACGACGGCCAGCAATAGTCATTCTCAGACCCCAACCGACTGCCCGCAGTCGACCGCGGTCTCGGGGACTACACCCAATGGGTGCACTCTGCGTGCCCCCGCTGGTTCAGGTTCCACTCGACATGGTCCGCCTAGACCGAGTGGAAGAACTGAAGGATAATATCTTTTTATCAAGGCCCCCGTCGAATCACACATTTGACGGCGGCCTCGGGGACTACACCTAGTGGGTGCACTCTGCGTGCCCCCACTAGTTCAAGAACTACAATCGACACAACCTAGTCGACTCAACTGGAAAAATTATTTGACATAAATTAAAACACCCAGTGGGTGTGCAGATACGAAGTGCAGACTAACAGATGGACGCACAAAGAAGAGTTTTTTCGGGTAGCATATCCTAACAGAACAAGCATCAATATAGGAGTTCAGTCGGAAACCAATTGCCTGGACATTGGCTCGGAGGGCTGCACTGGCATCATAAGCATCTTGACTATCCCGTGCACGGTCTTCACCCGCTCCATCATCAGGCCCGCTGGGTGTATAGCTTCTGCAGCGGCGCTTGCCTGGTATTCCGGGACATGATGAGTGGTGAAGAACGGAGTTGGTGGTTCAGTCGTGGCAACCTGTGAATCCGAGGTGTGACGTCAAACAGATTAAGCAGGGACGGGCACAATCGACGATGAAGGACGTTCACTCGACACTGGAACAGCAAAGGTGACAGAAGTCCGGTTTACATCTCCAGGCTGTTGAACCACTGGCTCCGTCACCGGCACCGATTGAGACATTTGGCCAGCGGATGCCTTCTTGCTAGAAGTCTTGCCCCTTTCTCCCATGGTCCTCTACGGCACGTCTTCGTCATCATCCAGAAGTTCAATAACATTGGGCGGAGCTGCAAAGCAGTCGTTTACAGAAGTTCACTCGACCATCAAAAGAGCAGGTTAAGTAATGACAGAGTGGCAAAGAGTTATACCTGCATGAGAGGTGACCGCATATTCCATCTCGTCATCATCGTCGTCTTGGTAAATAGAAGTCCCAGAGGCGGCACTACAAAATTCAAAATTCACTCGGTCAAAACAAGAAAGTCAGTCGACCAAAGTTTGAATCATGCAAAAAACTAGAGAGTTGAGCTCAGTAATTACCCAGAAGCGATGGGGACAGACACTTTAATCTTGGGCAAAGCCTTCCGGGGCTTTGACGTCACGACTTTGGGCTGCTTGGGAGCTTTTTCAGTCGGCACAGGAGAAGACGTCTGAGTACGCTTTAAGGGTTGTCCAGTCGGAGGTGTCATTTTGCCCTGAATGCTTGCTGGATCCTGCCTCTGTTTGGAGCGCCTCTGTGTGCGAGGCGGAGAGTCGACCTCCTCGCCACTGCTCGAGTCCTCGCTCTCCTTGTCTCCTCCTCCATCTGAGTGCCAGTCACCGCTGTCACCCCCGCTCGCCCTTCCCTTCTGCTCCTGCTCTCCGTTGGGCATCGAATACATTTCAGTAAAGATCTGGAAAGGGTAGAGTCGAGTGGATATTAATCAGTTTCAAAAGCTAACACATATCAGAGAAAAATACACTCATAAGGAAAGAATTGAACCTTGTCGGGCTTAGTGGTGTTGTCGAGTGGAGGAACCCTTCTGGACCCCCTGGGGTTGTCCTTATTCCCAATGATGCCATGTAACCACAGCTCCACCGTCTCCTAGCTGACCTCCTCCGGGTGGATCCGAGTGCTGTCCTCAATGCCCGAGTACATCCACATTGGGTGGTCACGAGCTTGGAGCGGCTGAATGCGTCGAATCATAAATGCTTCTAGCAAATCCATACCAGTCACGCCATCACGGACAAGTTGGACCACTCGCTCAACCAGCATAGCAAGCTCCTCTTTCTCCTTTGGAGTCACTCTCAACGAAGAAGGCTTCTCGACTCGCTCGGTGGAAAACGGAGGAAGACCGGTCGACTGACCTGGAGTCGGTTCATCCTTGTAATAGAACCAGGTCGACTGCCACCCCCTGACTAACTCGAGAAGAATCATGGCAGGGAAAGTGCTTTTGCTCCTCATTTGGATCCCTAAAACCCCACACATCTGGATCACGTGTGTCCTCTCATCACTCGGATTGGCCTTTTTAACCGACTAAGAGCGGCAGGTGAAAATGTGTTTAAAGAGCCCCAGTGCGGTTGACAACCCAGAAAGTTCTCGCACATGGACACATAGGTAGCGAGGTATGTGATAGTGTTGGGGGAAAAGTGATGAAGTTGGTGAGGGAGTCCTGTACTAAGGGGTCCTCGGTTGTCCGGCCTATTTATGGGCCTGACTGATGGGCTGTGAAGATATGAAGACCGAAGACGGTGCCTGTGTCCGGATGGTACTCTCCTTGGCGTGGAAGGCAAGCTTGGCGAACAACTATGAAGATTCCATATTATGTAACCGACTCTATGTAACCCTAGATTCCCCCGATGTCTATATAAACCGAAGGACTTAGTTCGGATAGGGGATACTCAATACCGTAGTCATACAGGCTAGACTTCTAGGGTTTAGCCATTACGATCTCGTGGTAGATCAACTCTTGTAATACTCATACCCATCAATATCAATCAAGCAGGACGTAGGGTGTTACCTCCATTGAGAGGGCCCGAACCTGGGTAAAACTTCGTGTCCCCTGTCTCCTGTTACCATCAACCTTAGACGCATAGTTCGGGACCCCCTACCCGAGATTCGCCGGTTTTGACACCGACATTGGTGCTTTCATTGAGAGTTCCTCTGTGCTGTCGCTGAAAGGTTTGATGGCCCCTTCAATCGTTAATAATGGCGCTGTCTATGGAGAAACTTTCCTCCCCGGGCAGATCTTTGTGTTCGGCGGCTTTGCACTGCGGGACAACTCGTTTGGCCATCTGGAGTAGATCGAAAGCTACGCCCCTGGCCATCAGGTCAGATTCGGGAGCTTAAACTACGTCGCAGACATCCATGGAGACTTGATCTTCGCCGGATTCGATACCGCGGTAGCCGCTCCTGATCACCCCTATGATCATGACTTAAATCTGTCATCGGGCCGCATCCAGGAGATTGCTCATATAACTGCTCTGGCCCTAGAGACGGAGCAGGCCGCCCATCCAAAGATGGGAGGATTAACCCCACAACAGAGGCCGCAGATTCCACGGTGTTGGAGCCACACAGGGACCTGGTCTCACTCGATGCCTATGCCACCGGAACATCGGACTCGTCTCCGGCTGTAGGTTCCGAACCACGCGAGCCCGCGGACGCCGAGCTTGATCGTTTACCGATCTTCGAATTCAGCACCACAGATATCTTCCAGCACTCGCCTCTGGGCGATATGCTAAACTCATTAAAAAACATGTCCTTGGCGGAGGACTCCCGGCCGAGCTATATCCAGCTCGAGCTAGGGGCTAACGATGGAGAATTTTGCTTCCCACCCGCCGCCCACTTCATAGCAACAGTCGAGGATTCGACCGAAACACTTGATTACGACTCCAAGAATATTGACGGCATGGACAATGACGCCGAAGACAACGAAGACCCCGTTGATACAATTAATGATGAACAGGACGACGGGCGGGATAGCCCTGGTAAACAGGCCACGCACGAAGATTCGGAGGATGACAATTACCTTTCGCTCTCTGAGGATGAGGTGAGCCTCGGCGCCAAAGATTTCATCGTGCCTGAGGAACCTCGCGAGCAGGAGCGCTTAAAGCGCCAACTAATAGCCACTGCAAGGAGCCTGAAGAAGAAGTAGCAGCAGCTTCAAGCTAACCAAGATCTGCTTAATGATAGATGGACCGAAGTCCTAGCCGCCGAAAAATATGGGCTTGGTAGCCCAGCCAAAGGCTACCCGAAGCATAGATCGCTACCCCAGGGCGACGATAAGGTGTTCGAGCTCGTACGATCATCACACAATGCGGCAGGTCGACCACAACTTGGTCCGGTTAAAGTGGCAACTCAAGCCGAACTACAGACCGCCCCACCTCGCCGTAAAGGCAAGAACAAAACAGCTCAAGGTTGTACATACAACCTTCAACATGGCTGGGGTAGTAAAACAGGATACCCAAGAGCGATCTAAGGATCGCAAGGACATACCTCGACACACGACGACGGCCACCTATTCGGACGTGACAAACCTAGCCACGCCCGGGCTGAAACCCGCAAATGGACTCCGTCAGAGGTACGTCACAGCGTGGCCCAACATAGAGGCGTCGCACACCCTCTCTGCTTCACAAATGAAGTAATGGAGCATGAATTCCCAGATGGGTTCAAACCCATGAATATCGAATCATACGATGGAGCAACAGATCCCGCGGTATGGATTGAAGACTTCCTCCTCCATATCCACATGGCCCATGGAGATGACCTTCACGCCATCAAATACCTACCACTAAAACTCAAAGGACCAGCTCGGTACTGGTTAAACAGTCTGCCGGAAAGTTCTATTGGCAGTTGGGAGGACTTGGAGGACGCCTTTCGCAACAACTTCCAAGGAACATATGTCCGGCCACCGGATGTCGATGACCTAAGTAACATTGTCCAGCAGCCCGGAGAGTCAGCAAGGAAGCTCTGGACCAGGTTCTTAGTTAAAAAGAACCAAATCGTTGACTGTCCGGACGCGGAAGCCCTCGCGGCCTTCAAACACAGTGTCCGGGATGAATGGCTTGCACGCCACCTCGGTCAAGAAGGACCTAGATCCATGACAGCCCTTACCGCTCTAATGACCCGCTTTTGCACGGGAGAAGACAGCTAGCTCGCTCGTAAAAGCAATAGCACCAGCAACTCGGGCACTTCCGAAATCCGAGACGGCAATGGCAAGCCACGACGAAGCAAATACAACAGTCGCAATGATAACGATAGATCACGCGACACAGTGGTTAACGCCGGATTTAGCAATCCCAAGCCCGGTCAACGGAAAAATCCATTCAAGGCGAACAGAGACGGACCATCCAGCCTAGACAGGATACTAGACCGACCCTGCCAGATACACAGCCACCCCAATAAACCAGCCAATCATACCAACAGAAGCTGTTGGGTCCTCAAGCAGGCCGGCAAGCTCAACACCGAGAACAACGGAAGGGGGCGCAAGGCAATACGGACGATGGAACGTTTCAACAGCTAAATGCAGAGAGCCAGAAGGAATCTCCCCCTGAAGATCGACCAAGTCCGGAATAGAAATAGCAGTTCGCCTTCCGCCACCCATCTCATATACATGATGAAGTTGTACCGCGCATACATAACTACTCACTTAAGATACCATGGGCATCGGCGGAAGCACAATACGGATAAGTCTGCAAACATTCCGGTAACATTTTTTATATACTTTCTTTTTTCTTTTCAATACTTCTTAAAAGCAGGCAGCGCAAAGGAGAATCACTTAAGACCGACTCCATCGGAGTTCGGATCCATACACTAACCTACGGGGCTACCTCCTTCAAGGATTCCCCTCGCTGAGGATAGGCGGCGCAGACGTGCGACAGGAGGTCCAAAAATAAACTTTTGTAGACTGCACTCTTTTTTAGAGCCTGTAACATGCCTTTTTCCTCTGCCTTCGACCCAAGACATGTCAAATGACCGAGGTCGTGGCATACATATATATATATTAATCATTGGCATATCGCTCAGGTCCAAGTTCATACTATCTGAATTAATCACCCGCGTCTTTCCACAAATGAATACGCCTCCCATGGTTGTTTCACAAACATACCCCAGCTTAACTTGCCAGGGGCTCGGTACGGGAACAAACGAGTTGCCAACAAAGTCCAAACAGCTTTTACAGCGTACTTCGGCGTCGCGAGTTTGGCCTTATATGCATCAACTCCGAATCATGTCTTGGGTCAATAGTTGGGTTGCCCGGCTCCTGTGTTTGCTATCCTACACTCCGCTCTGTCGGCTAGGGTGGTAAAGGGAGAACTACTGTGATTGTGCTACCGGTTCACCTGGTGACGCACCTCAGTAGAGAAAGCCGAAAACTGACTATCATGATGCGGCGAGAGCTTGTCAACTACTCAATGACTTATCGGAGTCTCTAGCGATTCCTCCGTGTCACACGAAGGACCTCTTTTCCGGTCAATTATGTAAACGCATCGTATGAATAAGCCGCATACATACTAGGGGCTATGTCGTAGACCCACCATAAAACTCCTATGGCTAAGTGAAAGTGTTAACACCCTATAGTCTGGTTGCCTGGTCCGCCACATTAACACCTCCTTTACGGACCAAGACGTTGGGTCAAGAGTGATCATATGCTTTTTCGAACACCCTTGTACTTCCTACAAGGGGGCTGAAGCCGACGACTGGAAATCTTTCAGTTTATATTAAAACGGCCGCATAGGAGGAACACAAGCTTTCAAGCACAATATACAAATAGATTCACCATAAAATTGTCTCGTACAATTCTTATACACCTCACTCAAACATTATGTCTTTCGAGCATTGACCCACTATCAAGCGGGCGGCTACTAGGACGTCTTCAAAATAATGCTCCGGTTCGTGGCGGTCCCTGCCCTTGGGCGGACTCTTCACCGCAACGTCGATGGCCTTCATATTCCCCTAGAATGTCTTGACTCGGGCAAAAGCCATCCGGGCACCCTCGATGCACACCGATCGCTTCACAGCGTCGATACGCGGCACTGTGTCAACAAGCCATTGCACCAAGCCAAAGTAATTATTCAGAAGAGGCTCAGTTGGCCATAACCGGATTATGACGTTCTTCATAGCAGCACCGGATATCCTATGAAGCTCGGCCCACTGGGACATCTGCTCATTCAGCAACAGGGGGTGCTTCGATGCGCCGAATTGTGACTAGAAAAGCTTCTCCGTTGCATACCCCTCTCGCGCCTGATAATACTGCGCCGCATCGGAAAATCTCTTCGGCAAGTCTAGAAACTCGTCCGGAGAACTCCACAATTGGTTCAACTGGGCATAGTTCGGGTCGCCGAACTTAGCCTGTAGTAAAAATGGCTTACCAACTGCAGTCTCCCCAGCTTGCCGGATCTCCTCACGGGCCGCTCTGGATTCAGACCGCGCTTCTCTTGCTTCTCGTAAAGCCTTTTCAATTTCAGCCGTTTTGGCTTCTTTCTCCTTCTCAAGGAGCTCACAGCGGATGGCAGCACTTTTTAGCTCAAGCGCCATCATGGATATCTTCTCCTCGTCTTGACGCCAAGCAGCCCGTTCGGCTTCTAACTCAGCCGATGCCTTCTCGGCAGCCGCATTGCTACATCGGGCCTGCTCTTTGGCCCGGGCAATCTCCGCCCGAAGAATTTCAATGCTGGCAGCACCATCTGCAGCCAGGTACAGTTTTCAGCGTCATGCTTACACAAAAATGTAAGTACATAGACTGCTCCGAATACATACCTTGCGACTCATCAAGACGCATATTGATCAACGTAATGTCATCCCCGGCCACATCAAGCTTCCGTTGCAGTTCGGCAATATCCGCAGTCCGGGAAGTAGCCAGGGGGAAGCAGCCTGTGTTCAAAGTTAATCAGTTTAGTCCTCCAGAATTCCTTCTTGATCCTCCATTCGCCTCCCGGGGGAAGCCAACCAGAGTCTCAGGGGCTACTGTCTATACACAGGTGTATTTTCTGAATAAAACACAATTGCACATATTACATTACAAACCTCGAAGCCTCTTAGCAGGCTCGCAAAGGCCTCATTCAATCCGCTCTTTGCGGATAGGACCTTTTCAACCACCGTACTCATCAAGGTATGATGTTCCTCTGAAACAGACGCCTGCCGCAGCATGTTCGTCAAGATATCCGGTGCCTCTGGGTCTCCGGAGGCAGCCACAGGAGTACGGCAACCCTTTAAAGGGATCCGTTTATTTGTATCCGGCTGCAGTCTGGACTGTTCGGGGTCTTCATTGTTGTTCCCCGGACCCTGGGCCGCCGAAGTATCACCTTCGTATAGCATCTTCGTCATCCCTTGCACCACTTGTTGGTCGGGGGAGACCCTCCGCGACGACACCTCAAGATCGTCTGCCCTATTGGACGAAGAGGCCGGTGGGGGCGTCTCGTTTTCCATCATCTTCGGGAGAAGGTCCCCCGAAGAAGAGGATTGTTGAAGGGGACTGCGTGCTGGGCTGCAAAAATGTATATTTCAGGCATCATATGAAAAGAACAGGATATGTTTAGAACAGCCTTGTTCACTTACGATTGGGCCGGAGGCTCGTCCTCGTCATGAGGCTGTGCTTCGACATCCTCCAGGCCCGGGCCGCCTCCCAGAGGCATCTTGCCTCGCTTGGGAGCCTGCTTCTCACAATCTTCGGAGGCGGCCCTCTTCTTCTTGGGAGGGAAAGAGATAGTGCCCCCCCTTTACTTTTGTCTACGGATGAGGGGATTTTTATTCCTCTGGACACAAAGTCCGAGGTCCCTTGGGAATAGAGGTCGTCCTTGGTCCTCTTGTCCTCCGCCTCGTCCTCCTTCTCCGGCATCTGGTATGGTGCTGAGGCTAGCATCCTTGTTAGGACAGGATTTGCTGGACCCTCGGGCAGAGGGGCCGAACACATAATTAGTTCTGCCTTCTTTATCCAGCCCTGGAAAAGGATAGCCTGCTCAGTATCATATTACTGTATGCATGATCGCAAAACATTTGAGAGCCAAGTGCTTATCGAGGTATCTGGACAATTATAGTTGAGGCCAGCGTCCTCAGAAGTATCCGGCCAATGTTTACGCTTCCCGACAAATAACTTCCACATCCCTTCATGTGTGGCGCCGAAGAAGTGTTGGAGGGTCTGTGGTCCTTCTGGATTGGACTCCCACATGCGGCGAGGCCTGCGTTGGCAGGGAAGGGTTCGGCGGACTAACATCACTTGAATCACACTAACGAGATCGATATCTCTCTTGAGGAGGGTTCGGGTGCGGCTTTGTAAAGTCCGCACTTCATCAACCGATCTCAGTCCAACCCCTTGTTGACCCATGATGCAAGCTGTGACGGTGGGCCAGGACGGGAGGTGGGTGCAGCTACCCACTTAGTACTGCGGGGCTCTGTAATCTAAAACCACTCCTGCTGCCAGCAATTGTAAGTCTCGGTAAAGGAACCTTTTGGCCAGGGAGTGCTGTCGAGTTGGCTGATTGTAGCACCGCCGCACTCCGCCTGTTCCCCGTCGGCTATCTTCGGTTTCACACTAAAGGTCTTGAGCCATAAGCCTAAGTGTGGGGGGATTCGAAGGAAGGCCTCACATGTAATAATAAACGCCAAGACATGGAGAATCGAGTCAGAGGTAAAGTTGTGAAAATCCAGTCCGTAATAAAACATTAGCCCCCGGACGAAAGGGTCAAGTGCAAACCCTAACCCCGGGAGGAAGTGGGGGATGAACACAACCCTCTCGCCGGATCTGGGGGTTGGAATAACTTGTCCTTGAGCAGGAATCCGGTGGTGGATCTCTGCAGTTAGATATCTGGCTACCCGAAGTTTTGCAATATCCTCCTCTGTAACAGAGGAAGCCACCCATCGACCTTGAGAGCTGGATCTGGACATGATGGGAAGGCTGAAAGCAATGGAGTCGAACCTTGGGTGCTGGAACTTGGGGTTGGGAAGGCTGAGGAGAAGTTTGGCGTAAAAATACGGCCCTTAGTTCCTTTATAAAGGCCTTCGGTATTGAACGCCTCCTCCTAAAGCCTAAGAGCCAGCCTATTCCTAAGGAATCTTTCCCGCGGGACGGTTGGGTCACCCATGCCCGTATTGATGAAAATCCCGCAATAAGGGGACACGATCACTGCTTCGACAAGACGTGCCAGTAAGAACCACGCCTCCAAAACGTGGAACGGAGGGACAGGAAACGGTTCGAAATAAAGGCCGGGAGGGCATGACGTCACATTATTAAAGTTGCCAGCAGATCGGATTCATGGAAGTGATGTACCCTCTACAGTTGTGCGTTGTAGATCCGGACACGCTTGTTTCGTCTGAAGACTATTCGGGAGTTCAGAAGGAGGAACCCGCCTTGCAATGCCGAAGACAGCACTACGCGCCGGATACCTTGTCATTGAAGCCAGGTTCAGGGGCTGCTGAGGGAGTCCTGGAGTAAGGGGTCCTTGGGCGTCCGGCCTGTTTATGGGCCGGACTGATGGGCTGTGAAGATATGAAGACCGAAGACGGTGCCCATGTCCGGATGGGACTCTCCTTGGCGTCGAAGGCAAGCTTGGTGAACAACTATGAAGATTCCATATTATGTAACCGACTCTATGTAACCCTAGATTCCCCCGGTGTCTATATAAACCGGAGGACTTAGTCCGGATAGGGGATACTCAATACCGTAGTCATACATGCTAGATTTCTAGGGTTTAGCCATTACGATCTCGTGGTAGATCAACTCTTGTAATACTCATACCCATCAATATCAATCAAGCAGGACGTAGGGTGTTACCTCCATCGAGAGGGCCCAAACCTGGGTAAAACTTTGTATCCCCTGTCTCCTGTTGCCATCAACCTTAGACGCACAGTTCGGGACCCCCCTACCCGAGATCCGCCGGTTTTGACACCGACAGTTGGGCTCCGAAGAAATTCAGAAAACCCCGGAAGAAAGGATGGGGGGAAAAGAAAAACCACGGTCGATGTGCGTCGTAAGAAGGACACACTCACCCTCTTGCGGTTGCGGCTCGGTCTCGTCCCCCGGAAGCCGCCAAGACTCGTGGGCAATCAGCCCTCTGTCAACCAGATCATCCATGTCTTCTTTCACGATGGTCGGCCGGATCCAGTCGCCCTGGATCCAACCGCGTGGTAGAGCGGATCTTGACGACGACCCACCCCGGCTCGTCTTCTTCCCCTTCGCCTTCGCCGTCGCTTTCTTCGCGTGCTCCAGAGCGGCGGTCTTGTCCTTCCCCATTGCGGTGGTACGGGCTCGAGCTGGGTGGCGGCGCCGAGAGCGGAGGCAAAAGCAGCGAGGAGTGGAGGAAGGAGGAGGAGAATGGGGCGCACAGTGCGATGGCATCAGCCTCGACGCCTTATATGGCCCCGTTCCCGAGTGACTGATCGGTGGACCCAGGCGATCCTGTCAAATCCCAAAACAGGCGCGCGCGCATGAAAGGATCGAGAAGAGGTGTCTAGAGAGGGTGATGTCTACTACACAATCTTCTTCTTGTAGACGTTGTTGGGCCTCCAAGTGCAGAGGTTTGTAGGACATTAGCAAATTTCCCTCAAGTGGATGACATAAGGTTTATCAATCCGTAGGAGGCGTAGGATGAAGATGGTCTCTCTGAAGCAACCCTACAACCAAATAACAAAGAGTCTCTTGTGTCCCCAACACACCCAATACAATGGCAAATTG
This sequence comes from Triticum urartu, assembly GCF_003073215.2. NCBI lineage: Eukaryota > Viridiplantae > Streptophyta > Magnoliopsida > Poales > Poaceae > Triticum > Triticum urartu. The sequence continues at coordinate 583,230,022 of NC_053023.1, read as the reverse complement.
TATAGGTGCATTAGTTCGGCGAAGAGATGGTGATACAAGTGGTATATGGATGGTAGATAAAGGTTTTTGTAATCTGAAAATATAAAAACAGCAAGGTAACTAATGATAAAGGTGAGCATAAACGGTATTGCAATGCGTTGAAACAAGGCCTAGGGTTCATACTTTCACTAGTGCAAGTTCTCTCAACAATAATAACATAATTGGATCACATAACTATCCCTCAACATGCAACAAAGAGTCACTCCAAAGTCACTAATAGCGGAGAACAAACGAAGAGATTATTGTAGGGTACGAAACCACCTCAAAGTTATCCTTTCTGATCGATCTATTCAAGAGTCCGTAGTAAAATAACATGAAGCTATTCTTTCCGTTAAATCTATCATAGAGTTCGTACTAGAATAACACCTTAAGAGCATCTCTAGCAGAGCCCTCAAACCCCCAAACCCTTATAAATAACTGCATTTACAGTTTGCGAGCAAAAAATCACGTAGACTAGAACCCCTTAACCCTCAAACCCTCAAAAAGTTTTACCCTCTCCCAACCCTGAAAAGTAAGGGTTGGGGAGCAAAACCTACCCAACCCTCATTTGGCAGTTATCCTCGCGCGGGAGGGAAAAATCCTCCCAACTCCCACGCCCACGCCCGCGTCCGCCGCTGCTAGTCGCCCCCGCCGCCGCCGGCCGCCCCGTCGACCTCCCGCGCGCCTGCCCCGCCCCCGGCCGCTGGCCTCTCCTCCACCTCCTCCCGGCCGCGGCCGTGCTCGCCCCGCCCCCGGCCGTCGCCATCTGTCCCGCCGCTCGCGCCGCCCGCCGCCAGCCGCGCCCCGCCGGGCTTCTACTCACCGGCGCGGCCCCGCCGATCTGTCTGCCGGCCCTTCCGAGCCCTAGTCCCGCTCGCGGCCTCCTCTTTGCTTCTCTTCCAAAGCGCTGGGGCTTCCTACTCCTTCCTCCGCGTACCCTAGCCGGCCCTTCGACCTCGGCCGCCGCCACGCGCCCTCGCGGCCTGTGCCCGCTCCCGCGCCTCTGCCCTCCCGCCCCACACCTCCGCCTCTCGCGCTCCCACCCTCCACCCCCCGGCCACTGCCCTCCGCCCGCGCCCCCGCCCCTCCGCCCCCGCGCCACCCTCCGCCCATCATGCACAAGGTGCTCGACGGTATTCCCGCAACGACAATGTCGTTCATGGGGAATATTCCGTTATAAGGGTTGGGTTTGAGGGTTCTAATCTTTGCCCCTGTTTTTCAACCCGTAAAAGTGCACAAAAAGACCATTTTTGGACCCTTAAAACGCTATTGAGGGTTTGAGGGTTCTACTAGACATGCTCTAAGACACAAATCAACCAAAACCCTAATGTCACCTAGATACTCCAATGTCACCTCAAGTATCCGTGGGTATGATTAGATGATATGCATCACACAATCTCAGATTCATCTATTCAAAACAACACAAAGTACTTCAAAGAGTGCCACAAAGTTTCTACCGGAGAGTCAAGACGAAAACGTGTGCCAACCCCTATGCATAGGTTCATGGGCGGAACCCGCAAGTTGATCACCAACACATACATCAAGTGGATCAATAGAATACCCCATTGTCACCACGGGTATCCCACGCAAGACATACATCAAGTGTTCTCAAATCCTTAAAGACTCAATCCGATGAGATAACTTCAAAGGGAAAAGTCAATCCATTACAAGAGAGTAGAGGGGGAGAAACATCATAAGATCCAACTATAATATCAAAGCTCGCGATACATCAAGATCGTATCACCTCAAGAACACGAGAGAGAGAGAGAGAGAGAGAGAGATCAAACACATATCTACTGGTACATACCCTCAGCCCCGAGGGAGAACTACTCCCTCCTCGTCATGGAGAGCGCCGGGATGATGAAGATGGCCACCAGAGAGGGATTCCCCCCTCCGGCAGGGTGCCGGAACGGGTCTAGATTGGTTTTCGGTGGCTACGGAGGCTTCTGGCAGCGGAACTCCCGATCTATTGTGCTCTTCAAAGTTTTTAGGGTATATGGGTATTATAGGATGAAGAAGTACGGCGGTGGATCTCCGGGCTGTCCACAAGGCAGAGGGGGTGGGCGTGCCCCCCACCCTCGTGGGCAGCCCGGGACTCTCCTGGTCCATCCCCGATACTCCGTGGGCTTCTTCTGGTCCAAAAATAAGTTCCGTGAAGTTTCAGGTCAATTGGACTCCGTTCGATTTTCCTTTTCTGCGATACTCTAAAACAAGGAAAAAACAGAAACTGGCACTGGGCTCTAGGTTAATAGGTTAGTCCAAAAAATCATATAAAATAGCATATAAATGCATATAAAACATCCAAGGTTGATAATATAATAGCATGGAACAATCAAAAATTATAGATACATTGGAGACGTATCAGCATCCCCACGCTTAATTCCTGCTCGTCCTCGAGTAGGTAAATGATAAAAATAGAATTTTTGATTTGGAATGCTACCTAACATATTTATCCATGTAATTCTCTTTATTGTGGCAAGAATATCCAAATCCATACATGGCCAAAGTTTAATATTGACATAAAATAATAATACTTCAAGCATACTAACAAAGTAATCGTGTCTTCTCAAAATAACATGGCCAAAGAAAGTTATCCCTACACTAGTCTGGCTATGCTCCATCTTCACCACACAAAATATTTAAATCATGCACAACCCTGATGACAAGCCAAGCAATTGTTTCATACTTTTGGTGTTCTCAAACTTTTTCAATCTTCACGCAATACATGAGCGTGAGCCATGGACTAGAACTATATGTGGAATAGAAGGGTGGTTGTGGAGAAGACAAAAAGGGAGAAGATAGTCTCACATCAACTAGGCGTATCAACGGGCTATGGAGATGCCCATCAATAGATATCAATGTGAGTGAGTAGGGGTTGCCATGCAACGGATGCACTAGATCTATAAGTGTATGAAAGCTCAACAAAAGAAACTAGTGGGTGTGCATCCAACTTGCTTGCTCACGAAGACCTAGGGCATTTTGAGGAAGCCCGTCATGGAATATACAAGCCAAGTCCTATAATCAAAAATTCCCACTAGTATATGAAAGTGATATCATAGGAGACTCTCTATCATGAAGATCATGGTGCTACTTTGAAGCACAAGTGTGGAAAAAGGATAGTAGCATTGCCCTTTTTTCTTCTTTTTTGGGCCTTCCCTTTTTTGGCCTTTCTCTTTTTTTCTTTTTTTTCTTTTTTGGGACAATGCTCTATTATTGATGATCATCACACTTCTATTTATTTACAACTCAATGATTACAATTCAATACTTAGAACAAAATATGAATCTATGTGAATGCCTCCGGCGGTGTACCGGGATGTGCAATGAATCAAGAGTGACATGTATGGAAGAATTATGAACAGTGGCTTTGCCACAAATACGATGTCAACTACATGATCATGCAAAGCAATATGACAATGATGGAGCGTGTCATAGTAAATGTAACAGTGGAAAGTTGCATGGCAATATATCTCGGAATGACTATGAAAATGCCATGATAGGTAGGTATGGTGGCTGTTTTGAGGAACGTATATGGTGGGTGTATGATACCGGCGAAAGGTGTGCGGTATTAGAGAGGCTAGCAATGGTGGAAGGGTGAGAGTGCGTATAATCCATGGACTCAACATTAGTCATAAAGAACTCACATACTTATTGCAAAAATGTATTAGTTATCGAAACAAAGTACTATGCGCATGCTCCTAGGGGGATAGATTGGTAGGCAAAGACCATCGCTTGTCCCCGATCACCACTCATAAGGAAGACAATCAATAAATAAATCATGCTCCAACTTCGTCACATAACGGTTCACCATACATGCATGTTACTGGAATCACAAACTTCAACACAAGTATTTCTCAAATTCACAACTACTCAACTAGCATGACTCTAATATCACCATCTCCATATCTCAAAACAATTATCAAGTATCAAACTTCTCTTAGTATTCAATGCACTTCATATGAAAGTTTTTATTATATCCCTCTTGGATGCCCATCATATTAGGACTAAATTCATAACCAAAGCAAATTACCATGCTGTTTAGAGACTCTCAAAATGATATAAGTGAAGCATGGGAGTTCATCTATTTCTTCAAAATAAAACCACCACTGAGGGAGTCCTGGATTAGGGGGTGTCCGGATGGCCGGACTATACCTTCAGCCGGACTCCTGGACTATGAAGACACAAGATTGAAGACTTCGTCCCGTGTCCAGAAGGGACTTTCCTTGGCGTGGAAGGCAAGCTTGGCGATACGGATATATAGATCTCCTACCATTGTAACCGACTTTGTGTAACCCTAACCCTCTCCGGTGTCTATATAAACCGGAGGGTTTTAGTCCGTAGGACAACATATAGAACAACAATCATACCATAGGCTAGCTTCTAGGGTTTAGCCTCTCCGATCTCGTGGTAGATCTACTCTTGTACTACCCATATCATCAATATTAATCAAGCAGGACATAGGGTTTTACCTCCATCAAGAGGGCCCGAACCTGGGTAAAACTTCGTGTCCCTTGCCTCCTGTTAGCATCCGGCCTAGACGCATAGTTCGGGACCCCCTACCCGAGATCCGCCGGTTTTGACACCGACATTGGTGCTTTCATTGAGAGTTCCTTTGTGTCGTCGCCGTTAGGCTTGATGGCTCCTACGATCATCAATAGCGATGCAGTCCAGGGTGAGACCTTCCTCCCCGAACAGATCTTCGTCTTCGGCGGCTTCGCACTGCGGGCCAATTCACTTTGCCATCTGGAGCAGATCGAAAGCTATGCCCCTGGCCGTCAGGTCAGATTTGGAAGTTTAAACTACACGGCTGACATCCGCGGGGACTTGATCTTCGATGGATTCGAGCCACTACCGAGCACGCCGCACTGTCACGACGAGCATGATCTAGCTCTACCGCCGAACAGTGCCCTAGAGGCCGCACCCGCATCGGCTCCGACCCCTAATTCGGAGCCAACTGCGCCGATCGAGGATGGGTGGTTGGACGCCGCCTCGGGGCTGCGATCCCAACGGAGATCGAGCCGAACACCAGCCCCACACTCCGCGACACTCGTGACTCCAAGGAGCCGGACTCCTCTCCGGACTCCGAACCCTCCGCGCCCCTGCTGATCGAATCCGATTGGGCGCCGATCATGGAGTTTACTGCCGCGGACATCTTTCAGCACTCGCCTTTCAGCGATATTTTGAAAACACTAAAGTCTCTCTCTTTATTAGGAGAGCCCTGGCCGGACTACGGTCAACAAGGTTGGGATACAGACGATGAAGAAATTCAAAGCCCACCCACCACCCACTTTGTAGCCACTGTCAATGATTTAACCGACATGCTCGACTTCGACTCCGAAGACATCGACGGTATGGATGCCGATGCAGGAGACGATGAAGAACCAGCGCCTATTGGGCCCTGGAAAGCCACCTCGTCATATGACATATACATGGTGGACACCCCAAAAGAAGGAGATGGCGATGGAACAGCGGAGGATGACCCCTCCAAGAAACAGCCTAAGCGCCAGCGTCAGCGGCGCCGCTCAAAATCCCGCCAAAGCAAATACAGTGATTCCAGCACGGGAGATAATAATACTCCGGAGAGTGCCGAAGAAAACCACCTCCAACAAGATTCAGCACAGGAGGATGGAGAAGCCAGCCCTCATGAGAGAGCGGCAGACAGAGAGGTCGAGGACGATAATTATATGCCTCCCTCTGAAGACGAGGCAAGCCTCGACGACGACGAATTCGTCGTGCCAGAGGATCCCGTCGAGCAAGAGCGTTTTCAACGCAGGCTTATGGGCACGGCAAGAAGCCTCAAGAAAAAACAACAACAACTTAGAGCTGATCAAGATTTGCTAGTCGACAGATGGACTAAAGTCCTTGCGGCCGAAGAGCATAAACTAGAACGCCCCTCCAAGAGCTACCCAAAGCGTAGGGTGCTACCCCGATTAGAGGAGGAAGCACTTAAACCTACATCACCAGCACTTGATACGGCCGACCGGCCACCTCGTGGCCGCGACAGAGAGGCCTCTTGGCCCTCCACTCAAGCCGCACCCCGTACCAAGGCACGGGAAAATGCGCCAGACCTGCGAGATATGTTGGAGGACAAGGCAAGGCAAACAAGATCGATCTACGGATCACGTGGGCGCCCCATGACTCGAGACGGTAACTGTCACGCCGGACACAAATCCGGTAGGGCCGAACACAGTAGACAAAGCTCATTGGACTACGTCGGGATATAGCCCAGTACAGAGGCGCCGCACACCCACTATGCTTCACAGACGAAGTAATGGATCATCAAATCCCCGAGGGTTTCAAACCCGTAAACATCGAATCATATGATGGCACAACAGATCCTGCAGTATGGATCAAGGATTATCTCCTTCATATCCACATGGCCCGCGGCGATGATCTCCATGCCATCAAATACCTCCCACTCAAGCTTAAAGGACCAGCTCGGCATTGGCTTAACAGCTTGCCAGCAGGATCAATCGGTTGTTGGGAGGACCTGGAAGCCGCATTCCTCGACAATTTCCAGGGCACCTATGTGCGATCACCAGACGCCAATGACCTAAGCCACGTAATTCAGTAGCTAGAGGAATCGGCCAGGCAATTCTGGACACGGTTCCTAACAAAGAAAAATCAAATAGTTGACTGTCCGGATGCAGAGGCCCTAGCAGCCTTCAAGCACAATATCCGTGATGATTTGCTTGCCCGGCACCTTGGACAGGAAAAGCCAAAATCTATGGCAGCACTCACGACACTCATGACCCGCTTTTGCGCGGGAGAAGACAGCTGGCTTGCTCGTAGCAACAATATGACCAAGAACCCTGGTAATTCGGATACCAGGGACAGTAGTGGCAGGTCACGTCACAACAAGCAGAAGCACCGCATTAACGGCAATAATGCTGAGGATACGGCAGTTAATGCCGGATTCAGAGGCTATAAATCCGGTCAGCGGAAAAAGCCATTCAAAAGAAATCCTAGGGGCCCGTCCAGTTTGGACCGAATACTCGACCGCTTGTGCCAGATACATGGCACCCCCGAAAAGCCGGCCAATCACACCAACAGGGATTGTTGGGTGTTCAAGCAGGCAGGCAAGTTAAATGCCGAAAATACTGACAAGGGGCTGCATAGAGATGACGACGAAGAGCCCCGGCCGCCGAACAACAGTGGACAGAAGGGTTTTCCCCCAAAAGTGAGGGCAGTGAACATGATATACGCAACCCACATCCCCAAGAGGGAGCGGAAGCGCGCGTTAAGGGACGTATACGCGGTAGAGCCAGTCGCCCCAAAGTTCAACCCATGGTCCTCCTGCCCGATCACCTTTGATCGAAGGGACCATCCCACTAGCACCCGTCATGGCGGATTCGCCGCATTGGTTCTAGACCCAATCATTGACGGATTTCATCTCACTAGAGTCCTTATGGACGGCGGCAGCAGCCTGAACCTGCTTTACCAAGATACAGTGCAGAAAATGGGCATAGATCCCTTGAGGATTAAGCCCACCAAAACGACCTTTAAAGGCGTAATACCAGGTGTAGAGGCCAACTGTATAGGCTCAGTGTCATGGAATTGTCATGGCAGATGTCCTTAGTGTCAGGACTTAGTCGCGAGGCCAACGCATCTATGTGGTAGCTTGAGAGGGGTTGAGCGGGACGAGAGACGCGATGTTTTTACCCAGGTTCGGCCCCTCATGGTGGAGGTAAAAGCCTACATCCTGCTTCATTGATATTGATGATGATGACCACGGTTACAAGATTGCTCTATCTCGCGAGCTATTGTCTAAACCTAACTTGTCCAACTCATGGAAATTGTGAATCTTGTCCCTTTTGGGGAGCCCTGCCCCTCCTTATATATGTTGAAGGGGCGGGTTACATGTGGAGTCCTATTAGGATTAGGACTAGTCTATCTCTAATACAAACCGGATACAAGTCCTGGTCTTAACTCCTTGTAAGGTAAATATTCCTCATGCCTTTCCTCTTAAACCGGCCCACCATAGTATGAACCGGCCTTCTGGGCCATGGGCCTCATCATCCATCTGACCCGTCCGCCGGGTTACTAATGAACCGCCAACACCGGGCGGGTAGCCGGTGAACCGCCAAGCTCCGGGCGGGTTACCAGTGAGTCATCTAGTCCGGCCGGTTTATACTTTCGGCCGGTTTACGCCACGGGGTATATCCCCGACATTAGCCCCTAGTTTAATTTGGATTTATCCATGTTAAACTGATCTGCAACATAAACTCAAGAGCAAATTTGACAGGTTATGCTCCGGGTTAAAAATTCTTGTAAATCGGCACCTGATCATCCTTGTCATTTCCTTCTTCTAGAAAATCCGGTTTAATAAGCCAGCTTCATACTCAATTTGCTTGCAGAAGATATTGAGAATAAAGAATCCATTTGAATCGGCCTTCAATGCTCTTGATTTGACAAAAATATTGGTCTTCAAATATTCAACTGATATCAGCCGGTTTGAAAATATAGAACTTGCCGGTTTATCATTGCCAAAATTGCCGGGTTATAAGAACTGATGATCCCGGGTCATGACCGTTTATAGACACCGGGTTATGATTGTTACCAACGCCGGGTCACACAATTGATCTTCCTGATTTGCTCAAAATTGAAAATTTTGAAGATGTTCCTCCTTTACATGCATAATACCTGTAGCCCCCAAGTCTTAAGAAGAGAATATAGTGATAACTTAAGACTTGCTCCAATAAGTGTTGCAACCTTGAAGAAATCCGGTTTGTTCATCTCCAAACTGAATACTCCATATATGTAGCCCCCAAGTGTCGGGTTGTCATGCTTGCAGCAACCTGGGACTTGTAATTGCTTATAAAAACTTCAATCAGTGTAACCCCCAAGGACCGGGTCATTATGCAATAATGAGCAAGAACTTTGTAAATATAATAATGTAGATTTTAGCAGTGATGTGTAGCCCCCAAGGGCCGGCTTAGTAAGATAGTACTGAACCGGGACTTGATATATACTTCAATGAAAATAACATCTTATAATGTAGCTTCCATCGTAGGGCTTGAACCCACGTCCACAAGGTTAAGAGCTTTGTGCTTTACCAACTGAGCAATGGATCCTTCAGCATTATAGATGAAAAACTTGTGTACCTTGAATTGTTGACAGGAGCAATTGGTAGCCCCCAATGGCTGGCTCATTATAATATGATGAGTCGGGTCTTCAATAAGACTAGTAAAAATGACTTTGCATTAGCCCCCAAGTGTCATGATGCATGCTTGCAGCGACATGAGACTTGCATGTAATCTCAATTTGAATAATGTAGCCCCCAAGGGCCGGGTTGTAAGCTTGCAGCGACTCGGGACTATTCCTTCCATTGTAGAATAAATCATATGTATTGATAATATGATAGCCATTGCGCTAAAGTGACTTTGAAAACCTCAATAATTCCGGTTATTAATAACCATAAAAATCCATCCATGTTGGCTATTCAAGATAACATAATCCGGTGAAAACCTTATTCATTCAATATCATAATGAAAATTCAGCCAAACTTGGCTATTTGAATAATATAACCCAATGATTTATAAGCGCATGATTCCAATGGCGCAATCCAAATATATATATACTGGCGACTTATAGTCCAAAGCCAGGCCGGTTTAACAAACATGTTTCTGCATACAACAAGTTTAAAGTGTCCTGGCGGTTTACCGCCGGACGGGTCATAATGCCCAACATATAACCCAGGTTTATAACCAAGGCTGCACTTAAGAATAATCAAATATGAAATATATCATACCTGTGACATTGAATCACATTGTTGGTTTTACCAACTTTTTGTAGTAAGGGTGATAACCCAAATCTTGAGTACTGATAACTCCTTCCATATTGTGCCGGTTTATGATAAAACCGTGCCGGGTTGTGATAAACACCGGTTTACTCCATAATAGGATGGTAACAGAAAATCAAACCGGGCAGATAGTCTCCGGATTAAGATTTGACCGTGTTCCGCCAATTTGTAACTTGACAGTCGAACCGGGTTAAGAATTGTCGGTTTAAAACGCAACAAAAGAAATATTTATCAAAACAAAATTCAAGCAAAGGCAATGATAAAACCATTTGCAAAAAGAGGCTATTGAGCCGATCAAGAGGTATTACCATGGTCGGACACGACCAAGCCCCCAAAAAGGCGTAGCTATGGTTCGAGTCAGCCAGGTCCCCAAATGATGCTTTGGCATTACGCCGATCAAGAGGTGTAGCTATGGTTCGGGTTCGACCAAGCCCCCAAGTGATGCTGTGGCACTAGGCCGATCAAGAGGCGTGACTATGGTTCAGACATGACCACAAGTCCCCAAGTGATGCTTTGGCATTGAGCCGATCAAGAGGCATAGTGATGGTTCGGGTTCGACCAAAGCCCCCAAGTGATTCTGTGGCCTTAGGCCGATCAAGAGGCGTGACTGGTTCAGACGTGACCAAGTCCCCAAGTGATCTGGCGGCTTTCGCCTATCAAAAGGTGTTGCATTGGTTCGGGCACGACCAAGCCCCCAAGTGATGTTTATAAAATTTTCAAGGGGTAAACCAGAGGCCGCTTTAAGATAGAACAACTCCGTGTAACCACGCATGATGTGAAAAGAAAAGAGACCCCACTTTATGAAGCAGAAGCCCCCATGTGATCAATAATATGTCAGGCCAATAAGGCGGGATACCCATGTTTGAACCGCGCATCATGGCAGCAGGTCCTCTTCGGTAATTTTTAAATTTTTGCAAGAGATAAATTCTTCTTGAACCGAGATCTTGAACTGGATATTGAGAGCTTCAAAACCTTGTGGGAGACAGCTTTCCCTTGAACCGGATTTTAAACCGGAATCTTCATTTTTAGCCGGAAATTTTCTAACGGCCTTTAAACTCGAACTTGCAAGAAGTTAATTCCTTTTTGAACCGGAAATTGTTAAACCGGATTTGAGCGCTTCAGAGCTTTGTGGGAGAGAAGATTTCCCTTGAACCGGACTGTAAATCGGATATTTGAGAGCTTCAGTCAGACTGACTTCCCTTGAGCCGGATTTTAAACCGGAATCCTTTCTGATGACCCGGATCTTCTTCATTGAGCCGGGATTTTGTAACTGTCATATACTTTCTAAACCGGAAATTTTCTGACGGCCTTTAAATTTTCATCAATATAACAGTAGCCTCCAGGACTGGGTTATCTTTCCCTCCATCGTCCTGGGGTTCTTAAACCGGCTAAAACTGGCAAGATTTGCTGAGTCATGTCATCGTAGCCCCCGAGTCTCAAAGGTGACTCGAGGAGTTGGCTTGACACTCTCCATATTTGACCGTGATATAAACCGGCATAACTTGTATATCATTGGCGCTAACAGCACGGTGTGAATCCACAGAAGGTTGAGGTGACTGTGACGGGTTATAAACGATCACGTATGAGCCGTGTCAGCAACTCGGCCAATGGTTCCTTCCAACTGGCGATTTCAAGTTAACCAAACTGTAGTGGCGGCGACTTGTGCGCCTACCCATTGAACCATCCAGTGCAGACAGCGGCTGATAATATATGATAATTTACCTCCAATTTGTTGGAAGAAAACCGGGCTTCCCAAGTAGTGACTTGCTCATAGTCATAAACAGTTCATCCAGACAAGTGCGGCCCGGTATGTTGATGTAGACCAGGCCGCGAGAGACGGACGACAAAGACGACCGCAACATCATAGGCGGCTCAGACAGATAAGTCGGCCGCGGCATTGTACGCCGGTGCGGACGGGAGAATCGGCCGCAGCGTTGTAAATCGGTGCGCACGCGTAGACCGGGCTGTACGGGCGGCAGCTTGTACGCATCCATTCACCGTGTAATGTGGCACGGACGACCACCGGGCAGGACGTTGCCAGCGCGTACTCCGTACCCATGGTATAAACCATGTTTTATAATGAACAATTGTCCTGCATATCATAATATCCGGTCCAAAGTAATTGTTCCCTTGATAAAAACAATATATAGCAAGAAACTAGATTTAGATGGATATCACCTGGTGTTTTTTGTTCGGACAACGGATGATCTGTTCGTCACGACAGAGGTGGTTTAGGCTGGTCGGCGACTCAATATGGTCCCGGCAGTTCAAGCAGAAACCCTCCGGGTTATTCTCCAGGTCTTTAAACGCCCGGCACGGGCGGTGCAGATGTATATGTTGCCTCTGACGCCGGTGCTCGAGGACCGGATCATACCTTGGCCATGAGTCCGTTGACCTGTGTATAGCATAACCTACCGTGCAAAAAGCTTTGGATGATACTTAATTATACCAGTAAAAGTTTAGAAAAATAGCACCTGATTTGTTCGTATGGCAGATGATCCATATATAAATTTGGGAGTGAAGCGCGGCAGAAGAGGCAGGCAAGCTGGCAGGCGTAGCGGTGAAACGCCGTGGTGAGGTCAGCGGAAACGCGGCCAGCCCGTGACTTCGGCGACTTGGAGCAGAGGACGGCTTCAGGTCGTAGCTACTCCTCCCTTCTTTTTTTATCTCGGGGTGTAGCAGAACTAGCGCGGGCGGGTCACGGCAGACTACGTGTAGCTTGGCGTGTCGATACGGAGCCGGTCCGGGGTGGCGCAGGAGGCCAGGCGCTGCGCAAGCAGCGATAGCAGAGTCCAAGTCGTGGTGGATTTGACTGATCCACATCGGGTCGCTGCTGTTTCCTTCCCCCTTTTTTTCTGACGATGATCTGGCAGCAGCACTTGATCTCTTCCGACTCGGATGGATGTAGTAGCCAAGGGAAAAAGGACATCTAATCTAGTAGTCTTCGGATCTTCGGATAATTTCCGAAGCGAGGAGTTAATCTTCGACATAGTCCCATTCTGCAGTGGCTATCACGCACTGCTCGGGCGAACCGCATTCGCCAAGTTCAATGCGGTACCGCACTACGCATACCTTAAGCTCAAGATGCCAGGCCCTCGAGGAGTAATTACGATCAATGGAAACACCAAACGCTCTCTCCGAACGGAGGAGCACACGGCGGCCCTTGCAGGGGAAGTACAAAGCAGCCTCTCCAGACAGTTCTCCAGTCCGGCCATTAAACGTCTGGACACCGTCAAGCGCACCCGGAGTAACCTACAACAAGACCGCCTGGCACGTTCCGAGCGGGCGTAGCAATGCGGCCCCAACCCCAGCCCTCGCAAAAATGCGATGCCAGTGCTTCACGTACATAACTACGCTCTAGAAATACCATGGGTACAGGGGGAGGGGCACCATCATGGCACGCCCGAAACACGGCTTAAACCGCACCAGGGACTGCCGATTTTTTAATTTTCTCTTACTTTCAGGACTCCATTCTTCGGAAGGCCTGTTCGGTAGTTCAATTTCCGCACAAACGATGCAAGAACCAGGGAAGCAGACAAGCCATGCCGCATTACGGAACTCCCAGGTGGTCTCTATCACGAGCAGTATACCTGTTTCGCATACCATTCCGCAGCCTGCCCCTGGAACGGACATGTTAAATAGTCCAACCTTTTGCTTATCGCATTATTTTGTATCGTTCTGCTTTGATCGCAGCCCTTTTTAATAAACAATGCATAGCTTTTGTCTATTTTTGCATTACTCTTTTTTTTACAAATATATGTTCCTTAACGACATGCTGCACCCGTACACTTTGGTACAGCCAAAATGCGCCAGGGGCTTTAGTACCCCTCAATATGGTGTGAGAAGTCCGAACACTTTAACAAGTGCGGCACCCCGAACTTATAGCATTATATGCATCGGCTCCGAATCATGTCTTGGGTCAATAGTTGGGTTTGCCCGGCTCCTATGTTCTGGTGCCTTACGTTCCGCTATATCGGCTAAGGTAGCACTAGGAGAACTACTGCGATTGTGCCCCAGTTGAGCTGGGTCGAGCACCTTAGTAGAGAAAGCTAAAACTTACTGTCATGATGAAGCGAGAGCCGGTCTCTGTTCGAGAGGTTTTTCGAGTCCCTAAAGACTTATGCCGCTTAGAGCGAGGAGTCGGCTCTGTCCGGCCAAGGCGTGGATAGCGCCCCGAACTCGGTCTTCCGAATACCAGGGGCTTCGCTGAAATTTAAAATTATAGAATTCTATGGCTAAGTGAGAGTGTTCACGCATTATAGTCCGATTGCCTTGTTCGTTGTGCTGAGCGCCTCCCTCGAAGGACCCAAACATGGGGAAAAGAGCGCTCAGGTTTATCCCCGAACACCCCAGCACTAGCGGCACGGGGGCAGAAGCCGACGACTCGCCATCTCTCAGAATTGATAAACAGCCGCACAGAAGGTAATATTTTAAATTCCAACATCATTTCTTAGCGCATATGAACAAGTTTTCAGCGCATAGGACAAAACGAGCGAGTTTTACTCAAAAATTACATCCCTGGAACATTCATCCACCACAAGGCGGGCACCCTTCAGAACATCCGTATAATAATTCTCAGGCTTGCGATGCTCTTTCCCCGGGGGTGGCCCGTCCCTCACAAGCTTCTCAGCATCCAGCTTGCCCCAGTGCACCTTAGCACAGGCAAGGGCCCTACGGGCACGTTCAATGCAGACGGAGCGCTTGATGACTTCGAGCCTTGGACAGGCCCCCACCAGCCGCCGCACCAACCCGAAATAGCTCCCAGGCAGAGCCTCTCCAGGCCACAACCGAACTATGAGGCGCTTCATGGCCTGTTCGGCCGCCTTGTGGAGCTCGACCAGTTGCTTCAGCTGGTCGCTCAGGGGCACGGGGTGTCCGGCCTCAGCATACTGAGACCAGAACACCTTCTCTGTCGAGCTGCCCTCCTCGGGTTGATAGAATGCGGCGGCATCGGACACGCTACGGGGAAGATCTGCGAATGCTCCTGGAGAGCTCCGGATTCGGGTAAGTAACAAGTAACTCACGTTTATGTGTTTGCTTTGCATAAAGAATGCCTTACCCGCCGCTATCTTTTTCACCGCATCCAACTCCTGGAGGGTCTTCTTGGATTCGGCCTTGGCAGACTTGGCATTTTCAATAGCCGCCGCGAGCTCGGACGCTCGCGTCTTTGAGTCAAGCTCCAAACTCTCATGTTTTTTCATGAGAACCTGGAGCTCTTGCTGCACCTTGCCAACCTGGGCCTCATACTTCTCCCGCTCGATGCGCTCCGTGGCCGCCCTCTTCTCGGCCTCGACCAGCACTTGCTTAAGGGTCGCCACCTCAGACGTGGCCCCTACAATAGCCATGATAATCCTGTCATTTTTTGCAATTGCACCTTTTTTATTATATATATTTAAAAAAGGTATTTCTTACCTTCCTTGTCCTCGAGCTGCTTCTTGGTACGCCCGAGCTCTTGCTCGGACTGCTCAAGGTCCTGCTTTAGCGTGTCCACTTCTGCAGTCAGTATGGCGGACGCCAGCAGAGAAGCCTGCATACGCATATTGACTCTTTTTTGTTAGACTCCTGCGAATTTAATTTGATCCTCTATTCGGCTTTTCTTCCCGAACGCCAAACAGAGCATCAGGGGCTACTGTCTATGCGGTAATATTATTTACACATTCTTTACTTACCTCAAAGCCTGTTAAAAGGCTAGCACAAGCTTCAGTCAGTCCGCTCTTGGCGGACTGAACCTTCTGGACCACCGCACTCATAATAGTGCGGTGCTCCTCGTCGATGGAGGCGCCTTTGAGCACCTCCAACAGATTGTCCAGCGCCTCCGGTTGGACGGGGGTCACCGGCACGGTGGGCTTGCTCCTCTTGGAAGGAGGTTGCCCGCCAGACTCTGGAACCTTTGAAGGTTCCGGAGCGGTGTCCGGCCTAGAGCCGGACTTGGAGCCCTGGGGGGTTTTATCCCCTTTACTCCTGGAGTCTGGGAGGTCGCCTTGCGGCGCCTCCAGGACCACCTCCTCCTGGCTTGGAACCTGTTGGGACAACACTTCGGCGTCATCTGTAGGGCGGGGGGAGGAAGCCGTCGGAAGCGAATTCACATTCGACGAGTCCAGTGAACCGCTCGACGACGTGTCGAGCCGGTCTTTGGGTAGGTTGCATAAACATATTCGACATAGGGGAAATCTGTGCAATAAAGGAATGCTATGAATTACTCTGGTATCCAGATACTTACGATTTCGCCAGGGGCTTGGCCCTGAGCGGCCACTCCTCTCCGCCGTCGTCGGTGTCGGTGGAGTAGTCCGGAGGAAGGGTTTTCCCCTTCTTGGACCCTTCGGCCTCCTCAGTAAGGGCGTCCTTCCTTTTCTTCTCTCCCCCCGCTGGAGGGGGAGAGGTCTCTTCTTCCTCCTTCTTGTCTTCACGGGAGGACTGCGCCTTGGAGCCGTCGGATGATGAACCCGACACCTCCTGGCGCCGGGCACTTTTTCGAGTCCCCATGGCCCTCTTCGTGGCCTTCTTCTCCGGCACCACATAGAGTGCCGGAACCAGCAACTTCGCCAAGCGGGCATCGGTTGGGTCTTCGGGCAAAGGAGCCGGACAGTCGATCTGTGCGGACTTCACCTGCCAAACCTGTCAGAGGTAAGGGAGCTTAGATCCTGCATAGATTTAAACTATGAAAAACTATTACCCTGTAAAAGGCACAAACAACTTACCGCGCTGGCGTGACGCTGCGCGCTGAATCCGCGATCCTCGGTAGCAGATGTGGGAGCCTCGGTGCCCTTGAAAAGCACCTTCCAGACATCTTCGTACGTCGTGTCGAAGAGCCTGCTCAGAGTTTGGTGCTGCGCCGGGTTGAACTCCCACAAATTGAAGGCCCGTTGTTGACACGGGAGGATCCGGCGGATGAGCATGACCTGCACTACGTTGACAAGCTTGAGATGCTTGTCCACCAGGGTTTGGATGCATGTTTGCAGTCTAGTCACCTCTCCTTTGCTGCCCCACGACAGGCCCGTATCTTTCCAGGACGTGAGCCGCGTTGGGGGTCCGGACCGGAACTCGGGGGTTGCGACCCACTCAGGGTCGCGC
This sequence comes from Triticum urartu, assembly GCF_003073215.2. Lineage (NCBI taxonomy): Eukaryota > Viridiplantae > Streptophyta > Magnoliopsida > Poales > Poaceae > Triticum > Triticum urartu. The sequence continues at coordinate 583,213,132 of NC_053023.1, read as the reverse complement.
GGCTCGGTGATGTAAAACCACCCCGATTGCCACCCCTTCAGGGTCTCCACAAAGGAGCCCTCGAGCCATAAGACGTTGGGCATCTTGCCCACCATGGCGCCTCCGCACTCTGCCTGGTTGCTGCGCACCACCTTCGGCTTGGCATTAAAAGTCTTGAGCCATCGGCCGAAATGGGGGCGGATGCAGAGGAAAGCCTCGCACACGACGATAAACGCCGAGATGTTGAGGATAAAGTTCGGGGCCAGATCATGGAAATCCAGGCCGCAGTAGAACATGAGTCCCCGGACGAATGGGTGGATAGGAAAGCCCAGTCCGCGGAGGAAGTGGGGAAGGAACACTACCCTCTCATGGGGCCTTGGGGTGGGGAGGAGCTGCCCCTCTTCGGGAAGCCGGTGCGTGATGTCGTTAGACAAGTATCCGGCCTTCCTCAGTTTTTTGATGTGTCCCTCCATGACGGAGGAGACCATCCACTTGCCTCCCGCTCCGGACATGGCTGGAGAAGGTTGAGGTGGGGAGTGCGGATTTGGGCGCTGGAGCTCGAGTGCACGAAAATGGATAGGCAAAGGAGGAAGAAGGCGTAGGTGAAAAGGTGGATCCTTATCCCCTTATATGGGTGGACGCAACTACGTGTCCCCACCAGCCTGGTAAACTCGCTTATCTCCAAGCGCCGTAATCAATGGCGCGGTTGGGTTACCCACGCCCGTATTGATGAGAATCCCGGAATAAGGGGACACGATCTCTGCTTTAACAAGACGTGCCAAGGAGACCGCCTCGCGTGACACGCTGAGGTGGGATAATAAAACGATTCGAATAAAGGCTTGGCCGTGGTGCGTCGCACTACGGAATACGTCAGCAGATTAGATTTGTGTAAATATTATTCTCTCTATGGCAATATGTGGAAACTTATTTTGCAGAGCCGGACACTATCTTTGTGTTCAAAATCTTCTATGAAGTACTTGGAGGAGGAACCCGCCTTGCAATGCCGAAGACAATCTGCACGCCGGACTCATCGTCATTGAAGCCTGGTTCAGGGGCTACTGAGGGAGTCCTGGATTAGGGGGGTGTCCGGATGGCCGGACTATACCTTCAGCCGGACTCCTGGAATATGAAGATACAAGATTGAAGACTTCGTCTCGTGTCCGGAAGGGACTTTCCTTGGCGTGGAAGGCAAGCTTGGCGATACGGATATATAGATCTCCTACCATTGTAACCGACTTTGTGTAACCCTAACCCTCTCCGGTGTCTATATAAACCGGAGGGTTTTAGTCCGTAGGACAACATACAGAACAACAATCATACCATAGGCTAGCTTCTAGGGTTTAGCCTCTCCGATCTCGTGGTAGATCTACTCTTGTACTACCCATATCATCAATATTAATCAAGCAGGACGTAGGGTTTTACCTCCATCAAGAGGGCCCGAACCTGGGTAAAACTTCGTGTCCCTTGCCTCCTGTTACCATCCGGCCTAGACGCATAGTTCGGGACCCCCTACCCGAGATCCGCCGGTTTTGACACCGACAACCACCGTGTTCTAAAAGGATATAAGTGAAGCACTAGAGCAAATGACAAACTACTCCAAAAGATATAAGTGAAGCTCCATGAGTAGTCGAATAATTATGCAACTATGTGAAGACTCTCTAACATTTAAGAATTTAAGATCTTGGTATTTTATTCAAACAGCAAACAAAATAAAATAAAATAAAAGGACGCTCCAAGCAAAACACATATCATCTGGTGAATAAAAATATAGCTCCAAGTAAAGTTATCGATGGATGAGGACGAAAGAGGGGATGCCTTCCGGGGCATCCCCAAGCTTTGGCTTTTTGGTGTCCTTAGATTATCTTGGGGTGCCATGGGCATCCCCATGCTTAGGCTCTTGCCACTCCTTGTTCCATACTCCATCAAATATTTACCCAAAACTTGAAAACTTCACAACACAAAACTTAAACAGAAAATCTCATGAGCTCCGTTAGCGAAAGAAAACAAAACACCACTTCAAGATACTGTAATGAACTAATTATTTATTTATATTGGTCTTAAACCTAATGTATTCCGACTTCTCTATGGTTTATAAACTCTTTTACTAGCCATAGATTCATCAAAATAAGCAAACAACACATGAAAAACAGAATCTGTCAAAAACAGAACAGTCTGTAGTAATCTATAACTAACGCAAACTTCTGGAACCCCAAAAATTATAAAATAAATTGCTGGACGTGAGTAATTTATCTATTAATCATATTAAAAAATAATTAACTAAATACCACTCTTCAATAAAAATGGCAGTAATTCTCGTGAGCGCTAAAGTTTCTGTTTTTTACAGCAAGATCAACAAGACTTTCCCCAAGTCTTCCCAGTGGTTCTACTTGGCACAAACACTAATTAAAACATAAAAACTCAATCATAAAAGAGGCTAGATAAATTATTTATTGATAAACAGGAGCAAATAGCAAGGAACATAAATAAAATTCGGTTGCCTCCCAACAAGCGCTATCGTTTAACGCCCCTAGCTAGACATGATGATTTCAACGATGCTCACATAAAAGATAAGAATTGTAACATAAAGAGAGCATCATGAAGAATATGACTAGCACATTTAAGTCTAACCCACTTACTATGCATAGGGATTTTGTGAGCAAACAACTTGTGGGAACAATAATCAATACTAGTTGGAGTTCTGTCCGAATGGGCTCCCGGAAAAGAAGGAATTCCTTATTGATATCATCCCTAATAAGCCAGGCTTTCACATACACCCCCACTCAGAGGAACCGACGTCCTCGTCGGGCCACAGGAACGTTCCCTCTTGGCACATACGTCTGTGCATCCAATCCGGTACATGTACCATGTCGTGTGCCACGACGGGTCACAAACGTTATGAACAACATGACCGCGCACCTGTCCGCAAACATCCGTGTAACCACGAGGGTCGGCTCTGATACCAACTTATAACACCCCGGACACACCCGCCGGTGGTCGTTACTCCTGGTGGGATCTAGACTAGCCCCATAGATCAATACTAGTCTTTTCTGCGCACTTTGTCCTCACTCGTGCGCACCCTGGAGCAACTTCCCGGTCGGTCACCCATCCTGACACTACTCCAAGCTGAGCACGCTTAACTTTGGAGTTCTGTCCGAATGGGCTCCCGGAAAAGAAGGAATTCCTTATTGATATGAGTAGTCTATCATCCCTAATAAGCCAGGCTTTCACATACACCCCCACTCAGAGGAACCGACGTCCTCGTCGGGCCACAGGAACGTTCCCTCTTGGCACATACGTCTGTGCATCCAGTCCGGTACATGTACCATGCCGTGTGCCATGACGGGTCACAAACGTTATGAACAACATGACCGCGCAGCTGTCCACAAACATCCAAACCTGGCTCTGATACCAACTTATAACGCTCCGGACACACCCGCCGGTGGTCGTTACTCCTGGCGGGATCTAGACTAGCCCCACAGATCAATACTAGTCTTTTCTGCGCACTTTGTCCTCACTCATGCGCACCCGGGAGCAACTTCCCGGTCGGTCACCCATCCTGACACTACTCCAAGCTGAGCATGCTTAACTTTGGAGTTCTGTCCGAATGGGCTCCCAGAAAAGAAGGAATTCCTTATTGATATGAGTAGTCTATCATCCCTAATAAGCCAGGCTTTCACATCTCCACATAAGCAAAATTCTTCTGAATCGGAATAGTGGGAGTATCATAAGAGACTCGAATGCTATAAATTGTTTCCACATTAAAAGAGTAATGTTCAGAAAAAGGGTAATCATAATCATGACAAGTTTTACAAATATAATCATCACTAACTTTTATAGCATATGTGTCATCACAATAATTATCATAAGTAGCAACTTTGTTCTCATCATAATCAATTGAAACCTCTTCCAAGATAGTGGAATCATCACTAAATAAAGTCATGACCTCTCCAAATCCACTTTCATAATTATCAAAATAAGATTCAACATCCTCCAAAATAGTGGGATTACTACTTCCTAAAGTTGACACTCTTCCAAACCCACTTTCATCAATATAATCATCATAAGTAGGAGGCATGCTATCATCATTATAAAGTTGCATATCAAAACTTGGGAGACTAAAAATATCATCTTCATTAAATGTAGCATCCCCAAGATTAGGACAAACATTAATTACAGCAAATATATTCTCAAAAACATCATCTTCTTCAAACATAGCATCCCCAAGCTTGGGCCTTTTCATATCATAAGCATAATCACTCTCATCATCAATAGTATGGATATCACCAATAGTATAGCAATTATCATATTCTTCCAAGCAAGTGCCAAAAAGATTTTCAAGATCATAAGAAGTATCATTATCTTCCCAATCATAATCATCACAATAAGCAATAGGCATAACGACATCATCATCAAGTGCATCATCTTCCACAATTATATTTTCATGAGGCACAACAGTAATAGGAGCAACATTATTTGGGAGAGATATCTTTTTACCTCTCTTCCTTTTTCTTTTCTTCTTCTTGACCACATCATGCATGGGTTCAATCCTCTTTTTGGAGCTCCTTATTAATGAGATTGGTTGAATAGAAGGCTCCTCCCCGTTACCTGATTCATCATAAGAAATAATAGGAGGATATTGGGAAGTCTCTTCCCTTTCATTAGTATTCTCTTCATCTTCTATTTGTTTTCTTTTCTTTATGTAATTGTCAACATAAGGATTTCCAATTCAATTCACCACACAATACATATAAATTTCTTCTAGATCAATATCGAGGAATTTCTCGAGGTTATATTCTGGAATAATCTTAGTTTGACGTTTCATTTCTTCATAACCCAAAAGCAAACTAAGTTCATTATAATGTGCAAGGGAAATCAAGTCATCACAATTTTTGGACACGATTCGATCATGAAACAATTTGCATTTGATATTTAAATGACCATGTTCATTGCAAAGTTCACAAGTATGGCTAAGAAATTTTAAATTTTCAACACTAACATTTAGCCTTTCTTGCAACCATTTAGTTTCTAAATGCTTACGCCTATTGCAATATCTATCTTCCATATTTGGTGTGTACTTGCAAACCCAATGCACTCCACAAAAATTGACATGTTTATAGGAGACATTTTCATCATAACTAGTGAAATCATCATTAGTACTATGGATATTCAAGGATTTCATACTAACAGCATTGCAATCATGCTCGTCATTCAAAGATTTAGTGCCAAACATTTTATAGACTTCTTCTTCTAGCACTTGAGCACAATTATCATAATCCTTATTCTCATGAAAAATATTAAAAAGATGAAGCATATGAGGCAAACTCAATTCCATATTTTTTTGTAGTTTTCTTTTATAAACTAAACTAGTGCTAAAACAAGAAACAAAAAGATTCGATTGCAAGATCTAAAGATATACCTTCAAGCACTAACCTCCCCGGCAACGGCGCCAGAAAAGAGCTTGATGTCTACTACACAACCTTCTTCTTGTAGACGTTGTTGGGCCTCCAAGTGCAGAGGTTTGTAGGACAGTAGCAAATTTCCCTCAAGTGGATGACCTAAGGTTTATCAATCTGTAGGAGGCGTAGGATGAAGATGGTTTCTCTCAAGCAACCCTGCAACCAAATAACAAAGAGTCTCTTGTGACCCCAACACACCCAATACAATGGTAAATTGTATAGGTGCATTAGTTTGGCGAAGAGATGGTGATACAAGTGGTATATGGATGGTAGATAAAGGTTTTTGTAATCTGAAAATATAAAAACAGCAAGGTAACTAATGATAAAAGTGAGCACAAACGGTATTGCAATGCGTTGAAACAAGGCCTATGGTTCATACTTTCACTAGTGCAAGTTCTCTCAACAATAATAACATAATTGGATCACATAACTATCCCTCAATATGCAACAAAGAGTCACTCCAAAGTCACTAATAGCGGAGAACAAACGAAGAGATTATTGTAGGGTACGAAACCACCTCGAAGTTATCCTTTCTGATCGATCTATTCAAGAGTCCGTAGTAAAATAACATGAAGCTATTCTTTCCGTTCAATCTGTCATAGAGTTCGTACTAGAATAACACCTTAAGACACAAATCAACCAAAACCCTAATGTCACCTAGATACTCCAATGTCACCTCAAGTATCCGTGGGTATGATTATACGATATGCATCACACAATCTCAGATTCATCTATTCAAACCAACACAAAGAACTTCAAAGAGTGCCCCAAAGTTTCTACCGAAGAGTCAAGACGAAAACGTGTGCCAACCCCTATGCATAGGTTCATGGGCGGAACCCGCAACTTGATCACCAACACATACATCAAGTGGATCAATAGAATACCCCATTGTCACCACGGGTATCCCACGCAAGACATACATCAAGTGTTCTCAAATCCTTAAAGACTCAATCCGATAAGATAACTTCAAAGGGAAAACTCAATCCATTACAAGAGAGTAGAGGGGGAGAAACATCATAAGATCCAACTATAATAGCAAAGCTCGCGATACATCAAGATCGTATCACCTCAAGAACACGAGAGAGAGAGAGAGATCAAACACATAGCTACTAGTACATACCCTCAGCCCTGAGGGAGAACTACTCCCTCCTCGTCATGGAGAGCGCCGGGATGATGAAGATGGCCACCGGAGAGGGATTCCCCCCTCCGGCAGGGTGCCGGAATGGGTCTAGATTGGTTTTCGGTGGCTACGAAGGCTTTTGGCGGCGGAACTCCCGATCTATTGTGCTCTTCGAAGTTTTTAGGGTATATGGGTATATATAGGAGGAAGAAGTACGTCGGTGGATCTTCGGGCTGTCCACGAGGCAGGGGGGCACGCCCAGGGGGGTGGGCGTGCCCCCCACCCTCGTGGGCAGCCCGGGACTCTCCTGGTCCATCTCCGATACTCCGTGGGCTTCTTCTGGTCCAAAAATAAGTTGCGTGAAGTTTCAGGTCAATAGGACTCCATTTGATTTTCCTTTTCTGCTATACTCTAAGACAAGGAAAAAACAGAAACTGGCACTGGGCTCTAGGTTAATAGGTTAGTCCCAAAAAACATATAAAATAGCATACAAATGCATATAAAACATCCAAGGTTGATAATATAATAACATGGAACAATCAAAAATTATAGATACGTTGGAGACGTATCAGGGGGGAGAATAGACTCTAATCAAGAAAAGTTGCAGTTTTTAATTCTTTAGGTTCATGTGGAGTATTAGCACAAGTTTAAACATTCACAATACATATCAAGCAGGCATGCAAGCATACAAAGAGTATATGAGCAGCGGAAAGTAAAGCATGCAAGTTGCAAGAATGTAAAGAGAAGGGATTGGAGAGTGCAAACGCAATTTGGAGACACGGTGATTTTTTATCCGTGGTTCCGATAGGTGGTGCCATCGTACATCCACATTGATGGAGACTTCAGCCCACAAAGGGTAACGGTTGCGCGAGTCCACGGAGGGCTCCACCCATGAAAGGTCCACGAAGAAGCAACCTTGTCTATCCCAACATGGTCGTCGCCCATGAAGGACTTGCCTCACTAGGGTAGATCTTCACGAAGTAGGTGATCTCCTTGCCCTTACAAACTCCTTGGCTCAACTCCACAATCTTCTGGAGGCTCCCAAGTGACACCTAACCAATCTAGGAGACACCGCTCTCCAAGAAGTAATAAATGGTGTGTTGATGATGAACTCCTTGCTCTTGTGCTTCAAATGATAGTCTCCCCAACACTCAACTCTCTCTCTCATAGGATTGGATTTGTTAGAAAGAAGATTTGAGTGGAAAGCAACTTGGGGAAGGCTAGAGATCAAGATTTATGTGGTTGGAATGGAATATCTTGACCTCAACACAAGTGTAGGTGGTTCTCTCTCAGAAAATATGTATTGGAAGTGTAGACATGTTCTGATGGCTCTCTCCATGAATGAAGAGTGGGTGGAGGGGTATTTATAGCCTCCACACAAAATCTGACCATTACACACAAATCACCAAACTCGATGGGACCGATTCAGAGAACTCGGTCAGACCGATTTGGTTCATAATGTGACCGTTCGGTGTTTCGGTGGGACCGACTAGATCAACTCGGTGGGACCGATGTGCTAGGGTTAGGGTAAATCCAAAACTCGGTTTGACCGATTACTCAAACTTGGTGGGACCGATTTGGGTAATAAGCGAAACAGAGAGTTGGCCAAGCAAACTCGGTGGGGCCGATTGCATATCTCGGTGGGACCGAAAATATTGCAATAGCTAACAGAGAGTTTGCAAGCCCATCTCGGTGAGACCGAGATCCCATCGGTGAGACCAAACTGATTTGGGTTTCTGGCAGTGGCTATGTCAACTGAACTCGGTGGCTCCAGATAGAAAGAATCGGTGGCTCCGGATAGAAAGAATCAGTGGGGCCGAGTTTGACTTTTGGTTTGGGACAAATTTGGAAGTGAGAAAGTGGTTGAGGGCTTTGGAGCATATCACTAAGCACTTTGAGCAAGCAAGCCATTAAGCAACACCTCATCCCTTCTTAATAGTATTGGCTTTCCTATGGACTCAATGTGATCTTGGATCACTAAAATATAAAATGTAGAGTCCTGAGCTTTGAGCTCGAGCCAATCCTTTGTCCTTAGCATATTGAAGGGGTTCCACATCCTCTAATCCATGCCACTCCATCGTTGAACTTGTCTGAAACATACTATGTAGAAACATTAGTCCAACAAGAGATATGTTGACATTAATTACCAAAAACACCCAGAGAGCATTTGTGCTTTCAATCTCCCCCTTTTTGGTAATTGATGACAACATACATCAAAGCTTTAGATAAAGATATAGAGAACAACAAGTAAAGCTTTGGAAAGACATGTAACATGCAAAGGCTCCCCTTATATGTATGCAATCATATAAATATGAAACATAGGAGCATGTGAATGCATAAGCATGACAGAGTAAGCCATGTGTTGCATGTATCTTGGCTATATGCATCAGAGTGAAAGATGTAAATATAGGAAATGTGCCTTCATGCTCATGAGTCCTTCTTACAAACAATATGTACATTAGCAAGAAATCCTCATGCACATGACTATGATGCATATACTTACCTTGTGGTCTTGAGTTGTCTTAGAAGGGAATGGACCTAAGTAAACAAGGTTAGATAACACAGATACATCTACTAGCCAGAGCAAACAAAAGAACCACAAAGGTACCAAGACTGGGATGACATGTAGAATGTGAGTATTGAGTACTCTATTGGATATAGACATGTCCCCAAAGGTAAAGATGTGCAATAGAATCAGAGATTTCCTCCCCTTAGATGTCTTGCTCCCCCTGAATCTTGAATGGGATATTGGGAGAAGATAGGGAACAGAAAATCAGAGCAAAAGAAAAGACAACAGAGCTAATGCAAGCAATCAAATATGATCAAATATGAACATGTCTTTCCCCTCTTAAAGACATGTAACTTCTCTCCTCTTGAACACCAAGCATCTGGGGTTTTCTTACTCTCTTTCCCTTGAGTGTTCTCTCCCCCTATAGAAATGATTAAGCATAGAGCTTTGATGTGATCTCTCTCTCCCCCTTTGACATCAATTTCCAAGAAGGGCTCTTCTGGAATTTTTTTTTATTGCAGAAGGGTTTGGTCCTTGAGTCACAAAGCGGGTCGAATGTGATGCTGGTAGAGGAAAAGAGTCATTGAGTGGAGCTGGAGCAAAAAAAATGAATGCAGGAATAAGTAGCAAGTTGTCTTTCCTGTAGTGAAATCGGTAGCACCAAGTTATTTGCTTCGGTGGCACCGAGCGAATTCGGTTGGGCCGAAGGAAACAAACCGGTGTGACCAAGTCCATCACAGAGAAAACACTTCTTTCCTCAGCTCACTAGGCACTTAAGATCTCACAAGGATTTTCAAGGAATTTGCTGAAAGATTTGCAATGAATTGGATGCAAAAAATGCAGAATAACAAGAAAGAAAAGAAATAAAAAGATCTAGATGAAGTTTTTTTTGAAAGGGGAAAACACATATGCATGAGACAAATGCAAGAGGAAACACAAGAGAACTTCATATAAAATTGGACGGTGACAAAGTCACCTATGTTAGAGTATATTGACTTAGGAGTCAAGTGAGGTCACTTGATCTTTGGTCATACTCATCGTTTAAGCTCAAAAATGGGGTTACCATTTTTCCATTTAAGCATCTAGATATATTCACATCTTATTGAGTTTCTTTAACCCATGACTTGGAGTAAAGCTTCTGTAAGATGGAATAACATACCTTGGGTGGTGGTGTTGATCTTGATCATGTAGTTGAACTTGTGTGGGTTGCTCAAGGTTGATGTAGCTCATCAAGAGTTGGGAGCACCACCTTGGAATTTTGAGTTCATCTTCCTACATGGGTTAGCTTTGCAAGGAAGAGAACTTGTGTATCCAAAATGACAATCATAAATCTTAATGTAGAATGTGTCAAAGGATATGTTTGAAGATTTTGTGCTTCCTTGTCTTCAACCACCATTATGTAGAGACTTGATGATGTAGAGATTGCTCAAGATGTGAGTGAGTTGCAATCTCATGGATTTAGATTCATCCAAGTACCTACAAGGGTTAGATAGTATGCAAGGGTGCAAAAATATCCAAGACATATAGATAGCATCATGAAAGAAATGTCAAGGATTAGTCAAAGGCTCATGCCTTGCATGTATCCAAATGGAGTTCCTACTCCAAGTTTGAAGCATCAATGATGTTCAATTCACCTCTCAAACGGCAAAAGACTCTCTCATCAAGCGGTTTGGTAAATATATCCGCTAATTGCTTATCGGTGCGAACATGCTTAAGATCAATGTCCCCTTTGGCAACATGATCTCGAATGAAATGATGACGAACTTCAATATGCTTAGTTCGAGAATATTGCATGGGATTGTGAGCAATCTTAATAGAACTTTCATTGTCACAAAGCAATGGGACATGTTTCACATATATCCCATAATCTTTAAGAGTTTGGGTCATCCAAAGTAATTGAGCACAACATGATCCAACAGCAATGTATTCCGCTTCGGCGGTAGATAGGGATACCGAGTTTTGTTTCTTGGAGGACCAAGGCACAAGAGATCTACCAAGAAATTGACAAGTACCCGAAGTGGACTTTCTATCAACCTTTTCTCCGGCATAGTCCGAATCGGAGTAACCAACAAGATCGAAAGAAGACCTATTAGGATACCAAATGCCAAAATTTGGTGTGTGTATTAAGTATCTCACTATCCTTTTCACGGCCTTAAGATGACACTCTTTAGGGGCCGCTTGATATCGTGCACACATGCACACACTTAGCATAATATCAGGACGAGAGGCACATAGATATAGTAATGAACCAATCATAGAGTGGTAAACTTTTTGATCAACCGGTTCACCATCTTTGGTCAAATCAAGATGTCCACTAGTAGGCATGGGTGTAGACATACCTTTGCATTCTTGCATATTGAACTTCTTCAATAAGTCCTTGGTGTACTTTGTTTGAGAGACAAAGGTACCTTCCTTAGTTTACTTGATTTGCAAACCAAGAAAGAATTTGAGTTCACTCATCATAGACATCTCAAACTTCTCCGACATTAGCTTTCCAAACTTCTCACTAAAATGAGGGTTAGTTGAACCAAATATAATATCATCAACATAAATTTGGCACACAAATAGTTCTCCATTAACCCTTTTAGTAAAAAGAGTAGAATCAATTTTACCAATTTCAAAGCCTTTTTCAATAAGAAACTTGGTCAAGCATTTATACCACGCTCTAGGGGCTTGTTTAAGACCATAAAGGGCTTTGTGAAGTTTGTAAACATGATTAGGTTTCTAAGGATTGACAAAGCTGGGAGGTTGCTTAACGTAAACTTCCTCCTCAAATTCACCATTTAGAAAAGCACTTTTAATGTCCATTTGGTACAAGGTGATATCATGGTGATTAGCATAAGCAAGTAAGATGCGAATGGACTCAAGTCTAGCAACGGGAGCATATGTCTCACCATAGTCCATACCTTCGACTTGAGTGTAGCCTTGGGCGACTAGGCGAGCTTTGTTGCAGACGACTTGACCATCTTCATCTTGCTTGTTGCGAAACACCCATTTGGTACCAATGATGTTATGGTTGTTGTTGGGCTTCTCGACCAATGTCCACACTTAATTTCTCTCAAAGTTGTGTAGCTCTTCATGCATAGCGTTAATCCAATCCGGATCTTCCAATGCTTCTTCAACCTTCATAGGTTCAATGCTAGAGATGAATGAGTAATGTTCACAAAAGTTAGCCAAACGAGTTTTAGAGCGAGTGATTCTCCCGGTTTGGATATCATTGTAGATTTGCTCGACGGGATGATCTTTAGCGATTCTTGCTCGAACACGTGGAAGCTTTGGCTTGGCTCGGGGTGGAACATCCTCTTCATCTTGATCTTCTTCTTGGCCTTCTTTGTAGCGACCAGACCTCAAACGGTCCAATCTCTGTGCTCCAGTGTCATCCCTGGATCAGTAATGCTGACACCACACATTACTTGAAGGATTTATAACAGAGTAGCAATCACACACTTATTACATCGAGAGTCTCAAAAGAGAACTTATTACAATAATAATGGCTTAAGGCCATCTAAAACGATAACAGCGGAAGGCTTGGAAGATAAGTGAGTCCATCAACTCCAACGGCATCACTGAGTATAGAACCACGACTTAAAGGCACCTTACTCGTCGTCTGAAAAGTCTGCAACATTAACGTTGCAGCCCGAAACAAGTCAGCACATGGAATATGCTGGCAATGTAACACATAGAGAGTAATGAACAAATAAGGCTATACTACATGCATATTTGGCTGGTGGAAAGCTCTATGGTTACAGTTTGCGTGAAGCCAATTTTTCCCTACTGCAAAGGAATAAATTTTATTTAACTATCATGGTAGTTGTTAAACATTGAGAGTGTAGACACCCTCTCAATCCCAATTAAGCATCATCATTAAAAACCCAACAAAATTAATTTAGAGTAACATGATGAGATTCACATGATAATCCAAGTGCTAGATACTCAAGATGTCCATAACCGGGGACACGGCTAACCATGATTAGTTTATACACTCTGCAGAGGTTTGCGCACTTTTCCCCACAAGACTCGATCTCCTCCGTTGGAATTCTCACACTGCATGGTGTTTGAGAAACGGATGACCGAGACATAGTCTTTCAGAAGCGCTTGCACCTTACGATGGGTAGACCATACCACCTACATCCCCTACATTTGCTAGTCTACCACTATAAGAGTTCGCACGACTTAGTCAACTATGCTAGAGCCCATAATAGCTTGTGGCTACACATGCAAGTTTCTAGCGTGAATAATCTCATGATCCCTTTGAGCCTGGGTGGCGGTCCGAAGAAAAACAGGCAATCGCTGGAATACCGAGATGCCTCCATCTACCCAGATGTGTATTTAAGTTGCCACCTTAGATAAACCATTAATTTAACAAACTCACATCTGTCATGGATTTCACTCACCCAATCCACGTCTACTAGCATAGCATGGCATAAGAAGCAAACGTATAAGTAACTCCCAAAGGTTTGATAATAACAGGCAATAGGTACTACCTCATCTACTTCCCAAACCCACAATTTAATTAGATCCTAAACAATGCAATGTGTGAGGGTTGATCTAATGTAGTAAAACTGGGTAATAGGAAGTATGATCAAATTGTTACTTGCCTTGCTGATGATCCGTGAAACCTAGCGATTCAAAGTAGCAAGCGGCGCACTCTGGGTACTCTATCGCAAACAAACAAGCATACAATAAGTACTCAATTAATGCATAGGTAAAACTCGAATAAGAGATCTAACCAGAAAATTCAACTTAAGAACTCCGGTTGGCAAAAAGAACCAAATCGAACGAAGCAACGAAAGACAAACGGCAAAGAAATAAGCTCCGTTTACTAATCTGAAACTAGGGCAATTTTTACTGAGGCAAAAACTTGTTTGAGTTGGTTAAACGGAAATAGGGTTTCGAGACGGAACTCCCGGCGCTTGAATCACCTGATTCCGACAAACGAGCGAAAAGTTAAACTAAAACGAACATCGGATCAGAAATCGCGATCAGAAAAACCGCGGATTTAATCTGAGAAAAAGAAAAACGACGAACAGGTTAACAAACGAACGTTCGTTAACTGGAACTACACGAAGAACGTGTTCGTTAAAACGAACGGACGAGCGAACGCTCGCCAAATAAATAAACCGGAGAAAAACCGATCTATTTAAAAAATGAAAAACTAGGGTTTTCGAAAAAAAATGAAATGACTTTTTCTCAAAAACCGGGGCGGCGGCTACCTTGGCTCGGGGCTCCGACGAAGCTCCGGCGGGTGGTGCGAGGCGGCGGGGCGGCGGCTCCGACGCGGCAGCGGGGCGGCGGGCAGCGCGGGCGGCGTGCGGCGGTGGCGCTGGAGGCGTGGGGCGGCGGCGGGTGTGGGCTGCAGGGGGGCGGCGGGGTTATAAAGGGGGAGGCGACTTGGGGGAGGGGTCAGCCTCGGGAGGCGGAGTCCTCCCCGGACTCGGGCGACGGCGGCGCTGGTCGGGACTCCTGTCCCTACCCGGCGAGAGGAGGCGGCGGCTGGCTGGGCCGGCTTGCTTGGCTGGGCCCTTAGCCCAGTCGGGCGCGGGTCTCTTTTATAAAAAAAACAATTTCGCTGCGACTAAAAAATTCTAGAAAAACAAATAAAATTCTAAAAATGCCAAAACAAATTTTCACCATCTAAAAAAATATTTAGAACAGGATGAACATTTTCTTGGCCCTAAATGCAATTTTTTTTGAAAACGTGCATTTTTTCCTAGATTCAAATAAAATAGCAAATAAACCAATATAAAATCTTATTTGATTTTTTTATTAAATCCTCAATATTTCTATATTTTGGGAAAGTCATTTTATTCCCACTCTCATGATTTTTATAGTAGAAATAATTGAAGATAAAATAAATCAAATCAAATGATCCTATTTTCAAAGTTTGAGAAAACTCAAATATGAAAATAACGAAATCCCCAACTCTCTCCAAGGGTCCTTGAGTTGCGTGAAATTTCTAGGATCAATTTCTAGGATCAACCAAGTGAAATAAAATGATATGCAATGATGATCTATTGTATAACATTCCAAATTGAAAATTTGGGATGTTACAAACCTACCCCCCTTAAGATGAATCACGTCCTCGAGATTCGGGTTGGCTAGAAAATAGGTGAGGGTGGTCCTTCAACAGATCTTATCGTTCCCAGGTGGCTTCATCCTCCGTGTGGTGGCTCCACTGAACTTTGCAATACTTGATAACCTTGCTGCGGGTGACTCGGCTGGCATACTCAAGAATCTTGACTGGTTTCTCCTCGTAGGTCAAATCACTGTCCAACTGAATCGCTTCCAGCGGCACTGTATCTCTCAGCGGTATATCAGCCATTTCTGCATGGCACTTTTTCAACTGGGAAACGTGGAACACGTCGTGAACTCCTGACAATCCTTCGGGCAATTCCAACTTGTAGGCTACTTCTCCCATACGCTCCAAAACTTTGTATGGTCCTACTAAACGTGGCGCTAACTTTCCCTTAACACCAAAGCGCTTAACTCCTCGAAGTGGAGATACTCGAAGATAAACTCGGTCTCTGACTTTGTAAACTGTCTCCTTGTGTTTTGAATCTGCGTAGCTCTTCTGCCTGGACTAGGCTACCTTGAGCCTATCGCGAATCAATTTTACTTTCTGTTCAGACTCCTTAATCAGATCTGGTCCAAACAACTGACGGTCTCCAACTTCATCCCATGACAACGGGGTCCTACACCTCCTTCCGTACAAAGCTTCGAAAGGGGCGATCTTCAAACTGGATTGATAATTGTTGTTATAGGAGAACTCTACGTATGGCAAATTCTCGTCCCAGCTAGATCCGTAATCTAGCGCACAAGCTCTCAGCATATCCTCCAAAATCTGATTGACTCTCTCGGTCTGTCCATCTGTCTGTGGATGGAAAGCTGTACTGAATTCTAGCCTGGTACCCAAAGTTTCATGCAACTGATTCCAGAACTTTGAGGTAAATTGGGTTCCTCTATCTGATACAATGCTCCTTGGAACTCCATGCAGACATACGATTCTGGTCATGTATATCTTTGCCAACTTTGCACTGGTATAGGTAGTCTTCACTGGAAAAATGAGCTACCTTTGTCAAACGATCGACTACAACCCAAATCGAGTCATAGCCTGAACGAGTTCCTGGGCAAACCTATAATAAAATCCATGCCTAGCTTATCCCACTTCCATTCGGGTATTGGCAATGGCTGTAGCAATCCTGTTGGCTTCTGATGCTCTGCCTTTACTCTCTGAGATACATCACAAACTGCTACATACTCCGCAATATCCTTCTTCATTCCGGTCCACCAGAAAATATCCTTCAAATCCAAATACATCTTGGTATTTCCTGGGTGAATCAAGTAGGGTGAATCATGGGCCTCTTGCAGAATTAACTTCCCGATCTCCGAATCATTAGGCACATAAATACGGTCTTCAAACCATAAGGTATCGTGCTCATCCTCATGAAATCCTTTAGCTTTTCCTTTGCTCATTTTCTCCTTAATAGAGGCAATCTCCTTGTCAGTCTTCTGAGCTTCCCTGATCTTATCCATCAACGTAGACTGAATCTCCAATGCGGCCACATAGCCTCTCGGAACTATTCCCAAACATAGCCCACGAAGATTTTCGGCTAACTCCCTTGGTAAATCTCCCGTCCTTAAGGTGTTGACATGGCTTTTACGGCTCAACGCGTCAGCTACTACGTTAACCTTTCCAGGGTGATAATGCAATCTCATATCATAATCCTTGATGAGCTCCAACCATCTCCTTTGTCTGAGATTCAACTCCTTCTGCGTGAAAATATACTTCAAACTCTTGTGATCTGTTTACACCTCGCAATGGTTTCCAATGAGAAAATGTCTCCAAGTCTTCAGTGCATGCACTACGGCTGCTAACTCCAAATCATGCGTAGCATAATTCAACTCATGAGGTTTAAGCTATCGTGAGGCATAGGAAACAACTCTTCCTTCCTGCATAAGCACTGCCCCAAGTCCTCGACGTGAAGCGTCGCAATACACCTCATAATCCTTGGTCTGATGTGGCAAAATCAACACGGGTGATGTAACCAAATGTTTCTTCAACTCCCGGAAACTGGCCTCACATTCCTCAGTCCATATGAACTTGGTATCCTTCTTCAACAATTCTGTCATAGGCTTTGCAATCTTCGAGAAATTTTCAATAAATCTCCGGTAGTATCCTGCGAGTCCAAGAAAACTCCGGATCTCTCCAACTGTTGTTGGCGCTTCCCAATTTGTCACAGTGTCAACCTTGGTGGGATCTACTGCTATACCTTCTCCGGATATGACGTGTCCGAGAAATCCACTTCCTTCAACCAAAACTCACATTTGCTAAACTTGGCATATAACTGATGTTCTCTGAGCTTACCAAGTACCAAACGCAAATGCTCCTTATGCTCCTCTTCATCCTTCGAGTAGACTAACACTACGACGAACTTATCCAAAACTCCATAAACACTTTGTTCGTCATGTTCATAAAATATGTAGGGGCGTTAGTCAGGCCAAATGACATGACGGTATACTCGTACAACCCATACCTGGTGGTAAAAGCCATCTTAGGTATATCCTGTTCTCGAATCTTCAACTGATGGTATCCTGATCGCAGATCGATCTTGGAAAATACCTTAGCTCCTTGCAATCGATCAAACAGATCATTGATCATCGGTAGTGGGTACTTGTTCTTGATGGTTACTTCATTCAATCCTCGATAATCAACAACCATCCTTAACGATCCATCCTTCTTCTCCACTAGAAGTACTGGCGATCCCCAAGGCGAAGAACTTGGGCGAATATAACCTTTATCCAGTAACTCCTTAATCTGCTTCTTAATCTCCTCCAAGTCCTTTGCGGGCATCCTGTATGGTCTCTTAGATATTGGCCCTGTGCCTGGCAAAAGCTCAATCAAAAACTCAATATCTCTATCCGGTGGCATGCCTTGCAACTCCTCTGGAAATACATCAGGGAAATCCTTCACCACTGGTACTTCCTCCTGCACAACTCCTGTTAAGCAATTTACTTGAGTCCTTTTTGGCACATGCCAAGATACATACTTGATCCTTCTCCCTTCTGGGGTGGTAAGAAAAATTGACTTACTGGCACATTCAATGTTCCCTTCGTACTTTGATAACCAATACATGCCTAATATCACATCCAATCCTTGAGATTCCAATACTATTAGGTCTGAGGGAAATACGTAGTTACCAATCCTTAATGGTAACTGATCACACCATAGACTAGCCATATACTCTGCTCCGGGCGAGGTTACTAACATGGGTGACCTAAGGGCTTGTGTTGGCAGTTTGTACTTATCCACAAATCCCCTTGATATGTATGAATGCGATGCACCAGTATCAAAAAGAACGAGTGCAGTAAATGACTTAACCAAAAACTTACCTATTACTGCATCGGGCTGGGCTTCAACTTCCTCCACATTTACGTGGTTCACCTGTCCCCTATTGAAAGGGTTCGGCTTCTTCTCAGAGCTTCCATTGCCATTTCCATTTTGGGCTTCAGGACATTCATTGGCATAATGTCCGGTCTTCTGGCACTTAAAGCAAGTGACTTGGCTCAGGTCTCTCTTGGCTGGGGTTGATGGGTTGGTGCGATTCTGGCTGTTGCTTCCTCCATTCCCATTACCATTCTTAGTGCCATTGTGATTACGCGAGCTACCTCCTCCATGGGTATGCTGGAAATGTCCTCCCGGTCTAGGGGTAAAACGTGGCTTCTGCTAAGCTCCAGAATTGTACTTCCCTTGTCCATACTTCCTCTTGCGGTTCTCAATTTGCTGATGCTTCCCTTCAATCATGAGAGCACGATCTACCAACTCCTGGTAGTTGTTGAAGGTGGCTACCATCAACTGCATGCTCAACTCATCATTCAGTCCTTCCAGAAACTTTTCCTGCTTAGCTGCATCCATACCAACGTCATCTGGGGCATAACATGCTAGCTTACTAAAGTCCTCCACATACTGGCCAACTGTCCTTCCTCCTTGGCGAAATTGTGAAACTCTCGCTTCTTTAGGGCCATAGCTCCTGCTGAAACATGGGCAGTACGGAAAGCCTGCTGGAACTGGTCCCATGTGACAATGTCGACAGGGAAGGTGGCTGTGAAATTTTCCCACCATGATGTTGCGGGTCCTTCAAGCTAGTGTGCGGCAAACTTCACTTTCTCCGCATCTGTGCATCCTGCCGTGGTCAACTCCCTTGCTGTCTTCCGGAGCCAATCATCTGCTACTATAGGCTCGGTGCTACTGGAAAACACCGGCGGATTTAGCCTAAGAAAACGGGTTAAGTGATCAACAGGTGGTGGTGGTGGTGGGTTGTTGTTGTTGTTCCCCTGGTTCTGATTCTGGACTAGCAACTGCATCGATGTGTTCTGCTGCTGGATCAACTGGGTGAGCTCCTGTGGAAAGGTAAATCCGGGGTCACGTCTTGGAGGCATCTGAGGGTTTAGAAAAGATGAGATTAAGAGTAGAAGGGGTCTAGAGAGAAAACACTACCCATATGCATATGAGGCAAAAGCAAACAATTCACTTCATTCATTCAAACAAGGGCATACAATCGATCTAACTATCGCAAAAGTGCTCGGACTACTATATTTACATGGTGGACTACTACTACTGTTGGGGTGGTCTACTAGAAATATTCTTCGGTTGCAGACTCCATGATATCTGCTCCAGCTTCATCAACATAGTCATCATCGCTATCATCTGGTTCTGAGTCGGTGTCGTCGATGATGATGTAGTCTTCCAGGCGAATCTCCTTGGGTTCTTCATCTTCATCTACTGGCATAGGATCTCCCATAAATATTCCAATCTTCTTGATCAGATCGTCATTCTTCTCCACTAATACTTCGATTTCCTCTTCATAATCTTCACGTGTAGCCTTGAGTTCTTCCTCCAGTTCCTTGATTCTTGTCTTCACCTTCTTCAGATTTATCATGTCGGCGCACATCTGGTTCTCCTGACGTCGAATGTGCTGGTTTAACTCCTGGATAAAAGCTGCAATTGATATATCCTTCTTGGTGCTGATCATCTCCCATTGCTCATCTCGGCGCCCACAAATCTGGTAGATAGTATCCTTGAGATCATTGCGGTAAACTTCTCCAATGTGTCCCATGGCGATGTGAGCTGCCATGCTCTTTGCTAGACTCCAGGTTGGTGTATCAAAGGAAAACTCTATGGGCTGAGTGACTGGCATGAACGTCCTTCCTGGAACTTGAACTTGAATCATCCAGCGCTCTTCTTCAGGTAATGTGGCGTTGTAAGTCCCGGTGAAGCTTGGTACTCCTATGTTCAGATATCTAGTGACTTCCTTCAAGTGACGTCCAAAGGGTGTATCTTCATCCGGTTGCGTGAACTTGTTCCTTGCATCCGTCATCCTAAAAGAGTAGAAAAGATGAGAGGTCGGAATTAGAAGAGTGAGTAGTGATCTAAGGCTTTAGCTTAGTGGTCATGTCCTATAGTCAGCGTGTGCTCTGATACCATCTTGTAGCGACCAGACCTCAAACGGTCCAATCTCTGTGCTCCGGTGTCATCCCTGGATCAGTAATGCTGACACCACACAATACTTGAAGGATTTATAACAGAGTAGCAATCACACACTTATTACATCGAGAGTCTCAAAAGAGAACTTCTTACAATAATAATGGCTTAAGGCCATCTAAAACGATAACAGCAGAAGGCTTGGAAGATAAGTGAGTCCGTCAACTCCAACGGCATCACTGAGTATAGAACCACGACCTAAAGGCACCTTACTCGTCGTCTGAAAAGTCTGCAACATTAACGTTGCAGCCCGAAACGGGTCAGCACATGGAATATGCTGGAAATGTAACACATAGAGAGTAATGAACAAATAAGGCTATACTACATGCATTTTGGCTGGTGAAAAGCTCTATGGTTACAGTTTGCATAAAGCCAATTTTTCCCTACTGCAAAGGAATAAATGTTATTTAACTATCATGGTAGTTGTTAAACATTGAGAGTGTAGACACCCTCTCAATCCCAATTAAGCATCATCATTAAAAACCCAACAAAATTAATTTAGAGTAACATGATGAGATTCACATGATAATCCAAGTATTAGATACTCAAGATGTCCATAACCGGGGACACAGCTAACCATGATTAGTTTATACACTCTACAGAGGTTTGCGCACTTTTCCCCACAAGACTCGATCTCCTCCGTTGGAATTCTCGCACTGCATGGTGTTTGAGAAACGGATGACCGAGACATAGTCTTTCAGAAGCGCTTGCACCTTACGATGGGTAGACCGTACCACCTACATCCCCTACATCTGCTAGTCTACCACTATAAGAGTTCGCACGACTTAGTCAACTATGCTAGAGCCCATAGTAGCTTGTGGCTGCACATGGAAGTTTCTAGCGTGAATAATCTCATGATCCCTTTGAGCCTGGGTGGCGGTCCGAAGAAAAACAGGCAATCACTGGAATACCCAGGTGCCTCAATCTACCCAGATGTGTATTTAAGTTGCCACCTTAGATAAACCATTAATTTAACAAACTCACATCTGTCATGGATTTCACTCACCCAATCCACGTCTACTAGCATAGCATGGCATAAGAAGCAAACGTATAAGTAACTCCCAAAGGTTTGATAATAACAGGTAATAGGTACTACCTCATCTACTTCCCAAACCCACAATTTAATTAGATCCTAAACAATGCAATGTGTGAGGGTTGATCTAATGTAGTAAAACTGGGTAATAGGAAGTATGATCAAAGTGTTACTTGCCTTGCTGATGATCCGTGAAACCTAGCGATTCGAAGTAGCAAGCGGCGCACTCCGGGTACTCTATCGCAAACAAACAAGCATACAATAAGTACTCAACTAATGCACAGGTAAAACTCGAATAAGAGATCTAACCAGAAAATTCAACTTAAGAACTCCGGTTGGCAAAAAGAACCAAATCGAACGAAGCAACGAAAGACAAACGGCAAAGAAATAAGCTCTGTTTACTAATCTGAAACTAGGGCAATTTTTACTAAGGCAAAAACGTGTTTGAGTTGGTTAAACGGAAAGAGGGTTTCGACACAAAACTCCAGGCGCTTGAATCGCCTGATTTCGACAAACGAGCGAAAAGTTAAACTAAAATGAACATCGGATCAGAAATCGCGATCAGAAAAACCGTGAATTTAATCCGAGAAAAAGAAAAATGACGAACAGGTTAACGAACGAACGTTCGTTAACTAGAACTAAACGAAGAACGTGTTCGTTAAAATAAACGGACGAGCGAACGCTTGCTAAATAAATAAACCGGAGAAAAACCAATCTATTTAAAAAAAATGAAAACTAGGGTTTTCAAAAAAACCGAAACGACTTTTTCTCAAAAACCGGGGCGGCGGCTACCTCGGCTCGGGCTCCGGCGAGGCTCCGGCGGGTGGTGCGGGGCGGCGGCTCCGACGCGGCAGCGGGGCGGCGGGCGGCGCGAGGCGGCGGCTGCGGCGCGGGCGGCGTGCGGCGGCGGCGCTGGAGGCGTGGGGCGGCGGCAGCGGGTGTGGGCTGCAGGGGGGCGGCGGGGTTATAAAGGGGGAGGCGACTTGGGGGAGGGGTCGGCCTCGGGAGGCGGAGTCCTTCCCGGACTCGGGCGACGGCGGCGCTGGTCGGGACTCCTGTCCCGACCCGGCGAGAGGTGGCGGCGGCTGGCTGGGCCGGCCTGCTCGGCTGGTCCCTTGGCCCAGTCGGGCGCGGGGTCTCTTTTAAAAAACAATTTCGCTGCGACTAAAAAAAATCTAGAAAAATAAATAAAATTCTAAAAATGCCCAAACAAATTTTCACCGTCTAAATAAAATATTTAGAACGGGATGAACATTTCCTTGGCCCTAAATGCAATTTTTTGGAAAATGTGCAATTTTTCCTAGATTCAAATAAATTAGCAAATAAACCAAAATAAAATCTTATTTGATTTTTTTTATTAAATCCTCAATATTTCTATATTTTGGGAAAGTCATTTTATTCCCACTCTCATGATTTTTATAGTAGAAATAATTGAAGATAAAATAAATAAAATCAAATGATCCTATTTTCAAAATTTGAGAAAACTCAAATATGAAAATAACGAAATCCCCAACTCTCTCCGAGGGTCCTTAAGTTACGTGAAATTTCTAGGATAAACCAAATGAAATAAAATGATATGCAATGATAATCTATTGTATAACATTCCAAATTGAAAATTTGGGATGTTACATTCTTCATTGTTGACGTTGTCATTCTCTTGTCGTGGTGGAGAAGGAGGTTGTTGATGTTCATCTTGGTGTACTTCCTCATTTTCTTCGTCTTGGTGTGCCCCACTTGTGGATGATTTCGTATCAATTCTTGGTTCACCTTGTCGTGAGGTGGAAGCTTCCACTTGGATGGACGAGGTACTCTCCTTCACCTCCGTTGGACAAATCTTGCCAATAGACAAGTCTTGGATTGCTTCCGAAGGGTCTTTATCTCCTACATCAATTGGCAATTGTTCTACTTGCGATCCGTTAGATTCATCAAACTTCTCATCTACCGTCTCTTCAACCTTTCGGGTGAAATTGTTGTAGACACGGTAAGTGTGAGAGTTTGAGCCATAACCAAGTAGGAAACCTTCATGGGATTTAGGAGCAAATTTAGAACGATGATGCTTATCAAGAATGTAGCACTTTGAGCCGAATACTCGAAAGTATCCAACTTGGGGTTTGTTATCGGTGAGGAGCTCGTATGCCGTCTTGCCAAGTAGCTTATGAAGATACAAGCGATTTGTTGCATGACAAGCTGTCTCAACCGCTTCCGCCCAAAAGTGTTTTGGAGTCTTGTACTCATCAAGCATCGTTCTTGCCATCTCAATAAGAGTCCGGTTCTTCCTCTCAAAAACTTCATTTTGTTAAGGTGTGTACGTAGCTGAGAACTCATGTGAAATCCCCTCTTCGTCAAGAAAGGTATCCACATTTGCGTTCTTGAACTCCGTTCCGTTGTCGCTCCGAACCTTCTTGATTTTCACGTTGAATTGATTTTGGGCCTTCCTAGCGAAGTTTTTGAAGATCTTTTGGACCTGTGATTTGTCATCAAGAAAGAACACCCACGTAAATCTTGAAAAATCATCAACTATGACTAGACCAAATGAGTTACCACCTTGACTCTTGTAGGCATTGGGACCAAAGAGATCCATGTGAAGTAGTTCAAGTGGTCTTCTCGTGGTCATGATGTTCTTCGCGCGATGACTTCCTCCAACCTGTTTTCCTGTCTAACAAGCACTACAAAGTCTATCCTTGTCAAATGTGACATCTTTTATTCCAAGGATATGATCACCTTTAATAAGCTTATCAAGATTTCGCATACCCACATGACCTAGTCTTCTATGCCACAACCAGCCTTTAGAAGATTTAGCAATTAAGCAAGTTCTAGGTTGAGCCTTTTTAGTGAAATCAACAATGTAAAGATCACCTCTACGTGTATCGGTAAAGACCATTTTACGATTGTCTCTACGAAACACTTGGCAATATACCTTAGTAAACAGGACATTGAAACCGAAATCAGCAAGTCTAGATACTAAAAGTAAATTGTACCCAAGAGATTCAATGAGCATGACATTTTGTATGGAGCTATCATGTGAGATGGCCACCTTACCTAGGCCAACCACCTTACCCTTTGAGTTATCACAAAAGGTGACATACTTTCGAGGGCCGTCATTTTCAGCAAGCTCACGGAACATATCTTTATCTCCGGTCATATGATCAGTACATCCACTATCAAGGACCCATTCCTTTCCTCCGGCCATGTAGCCGCGAAGATTTGCCATAAGACCAAAGTTTCTCATCGCATCATCAAGATCATAGTCACTATCCTCATCCTCATCATAGTATCCATGTTCAACATCATCTTGTGATTGATCAACTCCTAGAGAGGGTAATTCATTAGATAAATGATCATTTCTATGGTTATATTTATGAATTCTAATAGCTTCGGAAATGATATTGCCAATGATTCCAACATCTCCTATGGCACGCATGAGATTGGTAAGCTCAAATAGACAATCACTAAAGCTAGGATCACTAGAATTCATCTTACTCAAGGCAAAAGACTTATGAAGGATTTCGTCTAAATTTTTCAAGGAATAATTTGGAAATCATTCCTCAAGAAATCTCCATATAGTATAGGCACAATCAAGAGTAGGCAAACTAGCAATCAAATTTTTGGGCAAACCTCTAATGATAAGATTGATAGTTCTAAGATTGCGAATCATGTCAAGATCCTCTTCGGGTGTAGGATGCAAAGGATCAATATGAGGTGCACAAGGACTAGTAATATACTTGTTCAAATGATATTCATTGAAAATCTCAAGCATTTCATTTTTCCACTCATAGAAGAACTCTCCATCAAGAATAGGCACTCTACGTCTAAGACTCCCCAAAGTAGACACATCCATCTTCCTCTAAAGGTGTTTAAACCAAGGCAATGGAGACCAAAGCTCTAATACCAATTGAAAGGATCGAGAAGAAGTGTCTAGAGGGGGTGAATAGACTCTAATCAAGAAAAGTTGCAGTTTTTAATTCTTTAGGTTCATGTGGAGTATTAGCACAAGTTTAAACATTCACAATACATATCAAGAAAGCATGCAAGCATACAAAGAGTATATGAGCAGCAGAAAGTAAAGCATGCAAGTTGCAAGAATGTAAAGAGAAGGGATTGGAGTGTGCAAACGCAATTTGGAGACACGGTGATTTTTTATCCGTGGTTCCGATAGGTGGTGCTATCGTACATCCACATTGATGGAGACTTCAACCCACGAAGGGTAACGGTTGCGCGAGTCCATGGAGGGCTCCACCCACGAACGGTCCACGAAGAAGCAACCTTGTCTATCCCACCATGGCCGTCGCCCACGAAGGACTTGCCTCACTAGGGTAGATCTTCACGAATTAGGCGATCTCCTTGCCCTTACAAACTCCTTGGTTCAACTCCACAATCTTGTCAGAGGCTCCCAAGTGACACCTAGCCAATCTAGGAGACACCACTCTCCAAGAAGTAACAAATGGTGTGTTGATGATGAACTCCTTGCTCTTGTACTTCAAATGATAGTCTCCCCAACACTCAACTCCCTCTCATAGGATTGGATTTGGTAGAAAGAAGATTTGAGTGGAAAGCAACTTGGGGAAGGCTAGAGATCAAGATTTATGTGGTTGGAATAGGATATCTTGACCTCAACACAAGTGTAGGCGGTTCTCTCTCAAAAAATATGTATTGGAAGTGTAGGCATGTTCTGATGGCTCTCTCCACGAATGAAGAGTGGGTGGGTATTTATAGCCTCCACACAAAATCTGACCATTACACACAAATCACCAAACCCGGTGGGACCGATTCAGAGAACTCGGTCAGACCGATTTGGTTCATAATGTGATCGTTAGGTGTTTCGGTGGGACCGACTTGATCAACTCGGTGGGACCGATGTGCTAGGGTTAGGGTAAATCCGAAACTCGGTTTGACCGATTACTCAAACTCGATTTGACTGATTACTCAAACTCGGTGGGGCCGATTTGGGTGATAAGCGAAACAAAGAGTTGGCCAAGCAAACTCGGTGGGGCCGATTGCATATCTCGGTGGGACCGAAAATATTGCAATAGGTAACAGAGAGTTTGCAAGCCCATCTCGGTGAGACCGAGATCCCATCGATGAGATCGAACTGATTAGGGTTTCTGGCAGTGGCTATGTCAACTGAACTCGGTGGCTCTGGATAGAAAGAATCGGTGGGGCCGAGTTTGACTTTTGGTCTGGGACAAATTTGGAAGTGAGAAAGTGGTTGAGGGCTTTGGAGCATATCACTAAGCACTTTGAGCAAGCAAGCCATTAAGCAACACCTCATCCCTTCTTAATAGTATTGGCTTTCCTATGGACTCAATGTGATCTTGGATCACTAAAATAGAAAATGTAGAGTCCCGAGCTTTGAGCTTGAGCCAATCCTTTGTCCTTAGCATATTGAAGGGGTTCCACATCCTCTAGTCCATGCCACTCCATTATTGAACTTGTTTGAAACATACTAGGTAGAAACATTAGTCCAACAAGAGATATATGTTGACATTAATTACAAAAAACACCCAGGGAGCACTTGTGCTTTCAGCGCAGTACGTGGTGAAAAAGGTGGCGCGGGGATCGAGGCGCCCCTGCCTAATATGCTCCGATTACCACGTCCCTCTCCGCCCCGTGCACTTCCCCAAATTTCGAATCCCGACAGATCCGGAAACGGCAGGGCAATCAATCATACCGAAGATTTTATGCAACACTAGCAGTCGAAACTCATCAACAGAAACTTCACTCGACAACTTCTGAATGGCTCAAGGCGACTGAAAACGAAGTCGAAGCTATTGCACGGTTCACCAATCCAGTCATATGCTTCCGCAACATAAAGGTTGGGTCGGAACCATTGTCAACTCCATTTTCCACTCGAACCCAGAACCATTCGAGGGCTAGTGACGCTGCCGTGTACCTAGGGTAGGGCAATAGACCTGATCTAAGCACCCTTCCCAAGGACACTGCCCTATAGTCAAAGACATTCAAAGGACAGCAAATTCTACCGACTGGAATCACCTCAAGATGCAACCCACTCGACCATGAGTTCCACTCGGATAACCCAATTCCATTTGACCATGATATAATCATTCGACCACATCAGAAACCACTCGGAGCGCAGAAGATCTAAGGCCTCTCAGGATGGCAATGGTCAGGCGTTCACTCCGTAGTCTTAAGGGTCATTTATATCACTCTAATGCTGACGTTACCAGTAATGTCCCCTCTTTATGTACATTGAACCCCATGTAACGGGGGAAGGCTGGGGTCCTAGCGCACTCTATATAAGCCACTCCCTCCTTTGGAACAGGGGTTCGCACCCCCTATAACTTCATGCATAATCCAATCGACCGAGCCCCGGGGCACCGAGACGTAGGGCTGTTACTTCCACAGCGAAGGGTCTGAACTCGTATATCTTGCGTGCACAATCTCACCGTAGCTAGGATCTTGCCTCTACATTCCTACCCCCCTACTTTACTGTCAGACTTAGAACCTCGATAGTTGGGTCGAGAGCAAAGTACACATTGTAGTGTAGCCGTGCTCCAGAGACTCTATGTCGGTTCAGAACTCTTCTCCCTTTGATCGAGCCCTTCAAGTTGGGAATGTGCTCCACCACCCGGCCCATTTCCGTTGGATGCTCATGGGTATCATCAACTCATCTTCTCCATCCAAATCTGAGGAATCAAAGTGTTGGGGAACGTAGTAATTTCAAAATTTTCCTATGCACACGCAAGATCATGGTGATGCATAGCAACGAGAGGGGAGAGTGTGATCTACGTACCCTTGTAGACCGACAGCGGAAGCGTTAGCACAACGCGGTTGATGTAGTCGTACGTCTTCACGGCCCGACCGATCAAGCACCGAAACTACGGCACCTCCAAGTTTTAGCACACGTTCAGCTCGATGACGATCCCCGGACTCCGATCTAGCAAAGTGTCGGGGTAGAGTTCCGTCAGCACGACGGCGTGGTGACGATCTTGATGTACTACCATCGCAGGGCTTCGCCTAAGCACCGCTACAATATTATCGAGGATTATGGTGGAAGGGGGCACCGCACACGGCTAAGAATATGATCACGTGGATCAACTTGTGTGTCTAGGGGTGCCCCCTGCCCCCGTATATAAAGGAGCAAGGGGAGGAGGCCGGCCGGCCCCTATTGGCGCGCCAGGAGGAGTCCTCCTCCTAGTAGGAGTAGGACTCCTACTAGGAGGGGGAAGGAAGTGGGGAGGGAGAAGGAAAGGGGGGCGCCGCCCCCCTCTCCTAGTCCAATTCGGACCAGGGGGGAGGAGGCGCGCGGCCCACCCTGGCTGCCCCTCTCTCTCTCCACTAAGGCCCATATGGCCCATTACTTCTCCCGGTAGGGTTCCGGTAACCCTCCGGCTCTCCGGTTTTCTCCAAAATCACCCGGAACACTTTCGGTGTCCGAATATAGCCGTCTAATATATCAATATTTATGTCTTGACCATTTCGAGACTCCTCGTTATGTCCGTGATTACATCCGGGACTCCGAACTAACTTTGGTACATCAAAACTCATAAACTCATAATATAACTGTCATCGAAACCTTAAGCGTGCGGACCCTACGGGTTCGAGAACAATGTAGACATGACCAAGACACGTCTCCGGTCAATAACCAATAGCAGAACCTGGATGCTCATATTGGCTCCTACATATTCTACGAAGATCTTTATTGGTCAGACCGCATAACAACATACGTTGTTCCCTTTGTCATCGGTATTTTACTTGCTCGAGATTCGATCGTCGGTATCTCAATACCTAGTTCAATCTCGTTACCGGCAAGTCTCTTTACTCGTTTCGTAATACATCATCTCGCAACTAACTCATTAGTTGAAATGCTTGCAAGGCTTATGTGATGTGCATTACCGAGAGGGCCCAGAGATACCTCTCCGACAATCGGAGTGACAAATCCTAATCTCGAAATACGCCAACCCAACATTTACCCTTGGAGACACCTGTAGAGCTCCTTTATAATCACCCAGTTACGTTGTGACGTTTGGTAGCACACAAAGTGTTCCTCCGGCAAACGGGAGTTGCATAATCTCATAGTCATAGGAACATGTATAAGTCATGAAGAAAGCAATAGCAACATACTAAATGATCGGGTGCTAAGCTAATGGAATGGGTCATGTCAATCACATCATTCTCCTAATAATGTGATCCCGTTAATCAAATGACAACACATGTCTATGGTTAGGAAACATAACCATCTTTGATTAATGAGCTAGTCAAGTAGAGGCATACTAGTGACGTTTGGTTTGTCTATGTATTCACACAAGTATTATGTTTCCGGATAATACAATTCTAGCATGAATAATAAACATTTATCATGATATAAGGAAATAAAATAATAACATTATTATTGCCTCTAGGGCATATTTCCTTCAGTATCCCGCTTGCACTAGAGTCAATAATCTAGATTACACAGTAATGATTCTAACACCCATGGAGCTTTGGTGCTGATCATGTTTTGCTCGTGGAAGAGGCTTAGTCAACGGGTCTGCTACATTCAGATCCGTATGTATCTTGCAAATCTCTATGTCTCCCACCTGGACTAGATCCCTGATGGAATTGAAGCGTCTCTTGATGTGCTTGGTTCTCTTGTGAAATCTGGATTCCTTTGCCAAGGCAATTGCACCAGTATTGTCACAAAAGATTTTCATTGGAACCGATGCACTAGGTATGACTCCTAGATCGGATATGAACTCCTTCATCCAGACTCCTTCGTTTGCTGCTTCCGAAGCAGCTATGTACTCCGCTTCACATGTAGATCCCGCCACAACACTTTGTTTAGAACTGCACCAACTGACAGCTCCACCGTTTAATGTAAACACGTATCCGGTTTGCGATTTAGAATCGTCCGGATCAGTGTCAAAGCTTGCATCAATGTAACCATTTACGATGAGCTCTTTGTCACCTCCATATATGAGAAACATATCCTTAGTCCTTTTCAGGTATTTCAGGATGTTCTTGACCGCTGTCCAGTGATCCACTCCTGGATTACTTTGGTACCTGCCTGCTAGACTTATAGCAAGACACACATCAGGTCCGGTACACAGCATTGCATACATGATAGAGCCTATGGCTGAAGCATAGGGAACATCTTTCATTTTCTCTCTATCTTCTGCATTGGTCGGGCATTGAGTCTTACTCAATTTTACACCTTGTAACACATGCAAGAATCCTTTCTTTGCTTGATCCATTTTGAACTTTTTCAAAACTTTGTCAAGGTATGTGCTTTGTGAAAGTCCAATTAAGCATCTTGATCTGTCTCTATAGATCTTAATGCCCAATATGTAAGCAGCTTCACCAAGGTCTTTCATAGAAAAACTCTTATTCAAGTATCCCTTTATGCTATCCAGAAATTCTATATCATTTCCGATTAGCAATATGTCATCTACATATAATATCAGAAATGCTACAGAGCTCCCACTCACTTTCTTGTAAATACAGGCTTCTCCAAAAGTCTGTACAAAACCAAATGCTTTGATCACACTATCGAAGTGTTTATTCCAACTCCGAGAGGCTTGCACCAGTCCATAAATGGATCGCTGGAGCTTGCACACTTTGTTAGCTCCCTTTGGATCGAAAAAACTTTCTGGTTGCATCATATACAACTCTTCTTGCAGAAATCCATTCAGGAATGCAGTTTTGACATCCATCTGCCAAATTTCATAATCATAAAATGCGGCAATTGCTAACATGATTCGGACAGACTTAAGCATCGCTACGGGTGAGAAGGTCTCATCGTAGTCAATCCCTTGAACTTGTCGAAAACCTTTTGCAAAAAGTCGCGCTTTGTAGACAGTAACATTACCGTCAGCGTCAGTCTTCTTCTTAAAGATTCATTTATTCTCAATTGCTTGCCGATCATTGGGCAAGTCAACCAAAGTCCATACTTTGTTCTCATACATGGATCCCATCTCAGATTTCATGGCTTCAAGCCATTTTGCGGAATCTGGGCTCACCATCGCTTCCCCATAGTTCGTAGGTTCATCATGATCTAGTAGCATGACTTCCAGAACAGGATTACCGTACCACTCTGGTGCGGATCTTACTCTGGTTGATCTATGAGGTTCAGTAGTATCTTGTTCTGAAGCTTCATGATCATCATCATTAGCTTCCTCACTAATTGGTGTAGGTGTCACAGAAACTGGTTTCTGTGATGTACTACTTTCCAATAATGGAGCAGGTACAGTTACCTCATCAAGTTCTACTTTCCTCC
Source organism: Triticum urartu (assembly GCF_003073215.2). Taxonomy (NCBI): domain Eukaryota; kingdom Viridiplantae; phylum Streptophyta; class Magnoliopsida; order Poales; family Poaceae; genus Triticum; species Triticum urartu. The sequence continues at coordinate 583,181,283 of NC_053023.1, read as the reverse complement.
CACTCACTTCTTTCGAGAGAAACTCCTTCTCTAAAAAGTTTCCGAATTTAGCAACAAAAGTTTTGCCTTCGGATCTGTGATAGAAGGTGTATCCAATAGTTTCCTTTGGATATCCTATGAAGACACATTTCTCCGATTTGGGTTCGAGCTTATCAGGTTGAAGCTTTTTCACATAAGCATCGCAACCCCAAACTTTCAGAAACGACAACTTTGGTTTCTTGCCAAACCATAGTTCATAAGGCGTCGTCTCAACGGATTTTGATGGTGCCCTATTTAACGTGAATGCGGCCGTCTCTAGAGCATAACCCCAAAACGATAGCGGTAAATCAGTAAGAGACATCATAGATCGCACCATATCTAGTAAAGTATGATTACGACATTCGGACACACCATTACGCTGTGGTGTTCCGGGTGGCATGAGTTGCGAAACTATTCCGCATTGTTTCAAATGTACACCAAACTCGTAAATCAAATATTCTCCTCCACGATCAGATCGCAGGAATTTTATTTTCTTGTTACGATAATTTTCAACTTCACTCTGAAATTCTTTGAACTTTTCAAATGTTTCAGACTTATGTTTCATTAAGTAGATATACCCATATCTGCTTAAGTCATCTGTGAAGGTGAGAAAATAACGATATCCGCCACGAGCCTCAACATTCATCGGACCACATACATCTGTATGTATGATTTCCAACAAATCTGTTGCTCTCTCCATAGTACCGGAGAACGGTGTTTTTGTCATCTTACCCATAAGGCACAGTTCGCAAGTACCAAGTGATTCATAATCAAGTGGTTCCAAAAGCCCATCAGTATGGAGTTTCTTCATGCGCTTTACACCGATATGACCCAAACGGCAGTGCCACAAATAAGTCGCACTATCATTATCAACTCTGCATCTTTTGGTTTCAACATTATGAATATGTGTGTCACTACTATCGAGATTTAATAAGAATAGACCACTCTTTAAGGGTGCATGACCATAAAAGATATTACTCATATAAATAGAACAACCATTATTCTCTGATTTAAATGAATAACCGTCTCGCATCAAACAAGATCCAGATATAATGTTCATGCTTAACGCTGGCACCAAATAACAATTATTTAGGTCTAATACTAATCTCGAAGGTAGATGTAGAGGTAGCGTGCCGACCACGATCACATCGACTTTGGAACCATTTCCCACGTGCATCGTCACCTCGTCCTTAGCCAATCTTCGCTTAATCTGTAGTCCTTGTTTCGAGTTGCAAATGTTAGCAATAGAACCAGTATCAAATACCCAGGTGCTACTGCGAGCATTAGTAAGGTACACATCAATAACATGTATATCACATATACCTTTGTTCACCTTGCCATCCTTCTTATCCGCCAAATACTTGGGGCAGTTCCGCTTCCAGTGACCAGTCTGTTTGCAGTAGAAGCACTCAGTTTTAGGCTTAGGTCCAGGTTTGGGTTTCTTCTCTTGAGTAGCAACTTGCTTGCTGTTCTTTTTGAAGTTCCCCTTCTTCTTCCCTTTGCCCTTTTTCTTGAAACTAGTGGTCTTATTGACCATCAACACTTGATGCTCCTTCTTGATTTCTACCTCCGCAGCTTTCAGCGTTGCGAAGAGCTCGGGAATAGTCTTATTCATCCCTTGCATATTATAGTTCATCGCGAAGCTCTTGTAGCTTGGTGGCAGTGATTGGAGAATTCTGTCAATGACGCAATCATCTGGAAGATTAACTCCCAACTGAATCAAGTGATTATTATACCCGGACATTTTGAGTATATGCTCACTGATAGAACTGTTCTCCTCCATCTTGCAGCTATAGAACTTATTGGAGACTTCATATCTCTCAATCCGGGCATTTGCTTGAAATATTAACTTCACCTCCTGGAACATCTCATATGCTCCATGACGTTCAAAACGTCGTTGAAGTCCCGATTCTAAGCCGTAAAGCATGGCACACTAAACTATCAAGTAGTCATCAGCTTTGCTCTGCCAGACGTTCATAACATCTGGTATTGCTCCAGCAGTAGGCCTGGCACCTAGCGGTGCTTCCAGGACATAATTCTTCTGTGCAGCAATGAGGATAATCCTCAAGTTACGGACCTAGTCCGTGTAATTGCTACCATCATCTTTCAACTTTGCTTTCTCAAGGAACGCATTAAAATTCAACGGAACAACAGCACGGGCCATCTATCTACAATCAAACATAATCAAGCAAGATACTATCAGGTACTAAGTTCATGATAAATTTAGGTTCAATTAATCATATTACTAAAGAACTCCCACTTAGATAGACATCCCTCTAATCCTCTAAGTGATTACGTGATCCAAATCAACTAAACCATGTCCGATCATCACGTGAGATGGAGTAGTTTCATTGGTGAACATCGCTATGTTGATCATATCTACTATATGATTCACGCTCGACCTTTCGGTCTCCATGTTCCGAGGCCATATCTGTATATGCTTGGCTCGTCAAGTATAACCTGAGTATTCTGCGTGTGCAACTGTTTTACACCCGTTGTATTTGAACGTAGAGCCTATCACACCCAATCATCACGTGGTGTCTCAGCACGAAGAACTTTTGCAACGGTGCATACTCAGGGAGAACACTTCTTGATAATTAGTGAGAGATCATCTTAAAATGCTACCGTCAATCAAAGCAAGATAAGATGCATAAAAGATAAACATCACATGCAATCAATATAAGTGATATGATATGGCCATCATCATCTTGTGCTTGTGATCTCCATCTTCGAAGCACCGTCATGATCACCATCGTCACCGGCGCGACACCTTGATCACCATCGTAGCATCGTTGTCATCTCTCCAATCTTATGCTTCCACGACTATCGCTACCGCTTAGTGATAGTAAAACATTACAGCGCAATTGCATTGCATACAATAAAGCGACAACCATATGGCTCCTGCCAGTTGCCGATAACTTGGTTACAAAACATGATCATCTCATACAATAAAATTTAGCATCATGTCTTGACCATATCACATCACATAATGCCCTGCAAAAACAAGTTAGACGTCCTCTACTTTGTTGTTGCAAGTTTTACGTGGCTGCTAGGGGCTTAAGCAAGAACCAATCTTACCTACGCATCAAAACCACAACGATAGTTTTTCAAGTTGGTGCTGTTTTAACCTTCGCAAGGACCGGGCGTAGCCACACTCGGTTCAACTAAAGTTGGAGAAACTGTCACCCGCTAGCCACCTTTGTGCAAAGCACGTCGGGAGAGCCGGTCTCGCGTAAGCGTACGCGTAATGTCGGTCCGGGCCGCTTCGTCCAACAATACCGCCGAACCAAAGTATGACATGCTGGTAAGCAGTATGACTTATATCGCCCACAACTCACTTGTGTTCTACTCGTGCATATAACATCAACACATAAAACCTAGGCTCGGATGCCACTGTTGGGGAACGTAGTAATTTCAAAATTTTCCTGCGCGCACGCAAGATCATGGTGATGCATAGCAACGAGAGGGGAGAGTGTGATCTACGTACCCTTGTAGACCGACAGCGGAAGCGTTAGCACAACACAGTTGATGTAGTCGTACGTCTTCACGGCCCGACCGATCAAGCACCGAAACTACGGCACCTCCGAGTTTTAGCACACGTTCAGCTCGATGACGATCCCCGGACTCCGATCCAGCAAAGTGTCAGGGTAGAGTTCCGTCAGCACGACGGCGTGGTGACGATCTTGATGTACTACCGTCGCAGGGCTTCGCCTAAGCACCGCTACAATATTATCGAGGATTATGGTGGAAGGGGGCACCGCACACGGCTAAGAATATGATCACATGGATCAACTTGTGTGTCTAGGGGTGCCCCCTGCCCCCGTATATAAAGGAGCAAGGGGAGGAGGCCGGCCGGCCCCTATTGGCGCGCCAGGAGGAGTCCTCCTCCTAGTAGGAGTAGGACTCCTACTAGGAGGGGGAAGGAAGTGGGGAGGAAGAAGGAAAGGGGGGCGCCGCCCCCCCTCTCCTAGTCCAATTCAGACCAGGGGGGAGGAGGCGCGCGGCCCACCCTGGCTGCCCCTCTCTCTCTCCACTAAGGCCCATATGGCCCATTACTTCTCCCGGTAGGGTTCCGGTAACCCTCCGGCTCTCCGGTTTTCTCCAAAATCACCCGGAACACTTCCGGTGTCCGAATATAGCCGTCTAATATATCAATCTTTATGTCTCGACCATTTCGAGACTCCTCGTTATGTCCGTGATCACATCCGGGACTCCGAACTAACTTCGGTACATCAAAACTCATAAACTCATAATATAACTGTCATCGAAACCTTAAGCGTGCGGACCCTACGGGTTCGAGAACAATGTAGACATGACCGAGACACGTCTCCGGTCAATAACCAATAGCGGAACCTGGATGCTCATATTGGCTCCTACATATTCTACGAGGATCTTTATGGGTCAGACCGCATAACAACATACGTTGTTCCCTTTGTAATCGGTATTTTACTTGCTCAAGATTCGATCGTCGGTATCTCAATACCTAGTTAAATCTCGTTACCGGAAAGTCTCTTTACTCGTTTCGTAATACATCATCTCGCAACTAACTCATTAGTTGAAATGCTTGCAAGGCTTATGTGATGTGCATTACCGAGAGGGCCCAGAGATACCTCTCCGACAATCGGAGTGACAAATCCTAATCTCGAAATACACCAACCCAACATGTACCTTTGGAGACACCTGTAGAGTTCCTTTATAATCACCCAATTACGTTGTGACGTTTGGTAGCACACAAAGTGTTCCTCCGGCAAACGGGAGTTGCATAATCTCATAGTCATAGGAACATGTATAAGTCATGAAGAAAGCAATAGCAACATACTAAATGATCGGGTGCTAAGCTAATGGAATGGGTCATGTCAATTACATCATTCTCCTAATAATGTGATCCCGTTAATCAAATGACAACACATGTCTATGGTTAGGAAACATAACCATCTTTGATTAATGAGCTAGTCAAGTAGAGGCATACTAGTGACGTTTGGTTTGTCTATGTATTCACACAAGTATTATGTTTCCGGATAATACAATTCTAGTATGAATAATAAACATTTATCATGATATAAGGAAATAAAATAATAACATTATTATTGCCTCTAGGGCATATTTCCTTCACGAAGGACTCATTTTGCATCATTTCATCAAGCTCTGTCGTTCATACTCCTCGTCCAATGAACCATCCAATCCATCGTTTTGCCTATGAATAAATAAATAAAAACTGGTTAGACAATGTGTCGAACAAATAGAGGGCAAGGTGTAATCCGAGAGTTTTCAGACGTACCACGATGGCGTCTAGGCCGACGATGATATCTGTTGTGGCGAGGACGGATGGGAGGATTGTTGTGGCGGTGCTGGCGATGCTGAGGGCTCATAACGATGGTGGAGCCAGGAGGGGCCGGCGCGAAGGAGGGAGAAGAGAGGAAAGGAACAAGTGAAATCGGCTAGGCCAGGGGGGTTGGTGCAATTTGTGGGCGTCGGGTTGTCTGGTCCGATGTGACGGGCGTGCTCGGGCCTCCTCATACCCGCCTCAAATTTGGGGTAGATATGAGGGGTGCCAGTCAGCCCGGGCATTCAGGGCCGGTATGAGGAGCCCGTCTGGGCTGGGTTATTTTACCAGTCAGTGGCCGGGTCATCCGCCCGGGAGTTAGAGGCCGGTTTGAGGCACCCAGCTGTAGATGCTCCAACATTATCAAATGTGTATGTACACGTTCGAATGTATTCGCGTGGTCACCAAAACCATCATCATCATCATCAAATGTCCACAAACACATTCTCTCGCGTATAGGGATAGAGGCGGACATCATTTAACCGCACGCATCAAATATCTGCTACGAATCAAAGCAATCAAAGATAAATAACATAATCTTAAGCAATGAAAGATAAACATTCCATTGCAACAATAATTCAAATAAAAATATTATAATTCAAACGTACAGTTCTAAAATAAAATAGTTTAAGTTTGAATTCATCTTAGCCTGATGCATACATGTTTTAATTTTCCATATGAAACGCCTAAAAATGCTAAACAAGGTCATTTTGCAGTTGCTCATGAGTTCATCGATGTCGAATTTGATGATGCATTTAGATAAAAATCCACAAATGTTGTATGAATTTAAGAATATACTCCCTCCGTCCAAAAATACTTGTCATCAAAATGGATGAAAATGAATGTATCTAAAACTAAAATACATCCAGATACATCCATTTCAATGACAAGTATTTCCGGACGGAGGGAGTACAAATAAGAGGCACGGCTATGAACACAAATATTTAAGAGATGATCAGGCACTGTACATGAACGCATCCGGGCTCATCCACGGACATTCGAAGGTCAGATTAGAGGGCACAACTGTAGATGCTCTAGTCTTGCCCATACGAGTTGGGCTGTGCAAACCTCACCTATCAAATGGGCCGACGAGGTTTCGTGGGGTTTCTGGCCCTCCCGGGAATCAATCCTCCTGCGCCAAACGAGGCCTTAGGGGTCGTTGGAGTTGCCTAATCCTGCCCACACGAGTGGCCGCAGCAGCTTTACATTACAGTCAGCCGCGGGTAGTGAACAGGAGCAGACAGATACCACTGGCGCGTGTCGTGTATAAATATCTCTCCCTGACTCCCCGCCGTCCCACCCGCGGTCGGCCAGTCCCCGTTCCGTCCCGCCCCGGCGACTCCACCACCCGCCCCTCTCGCCTCACCTTCCCTGCACGCCCGCCCCAGCAGTTGACCCGCGCGACGCGCCGCCCGTCAGATCAGATGGACTACTCCAAGGAGCCGTCTCCCACGCGGTAATCAATCCTTCCCGCCTTCCCCGCGATTCGCCTCCCGCGCGCATTCTTGTTTCTGCCTGCGCGACCGGCGGCGATGGCTGACGCGGGCGGTGGCGCGTGCAGGGCGTGGTGGTCGAGGGACACGGTGGCCGTGGTGACTGGCGCCAACCGGGGCATCGGCCACTCGCTGGCCGCGCGGCTCGCGGAGCACGGCCTCACCGTCGTGCTCACCGCGCGGGACGGCGAGCGTGGGGAGGCCGCCGCCGCGCCGCTCCGCGACCGCGGGCTCCCCGTCGTCTTCCGCCGCCTCGACGTCTCCGACCCCGCCTCCGTCGCCGCCTTCGCCGCCTGGCTCCGCGACACCGTCGGCGGCCTCGACATCCTGGTACGCCACGCCACCACCTCCCCTTTGTTCTCCTCGCCTCCTCGCCCTAGGCGTCTGCATCTTCCCCGCACAAAGTCAAATCTTCGGAGCACCACCAAAGTTATTCCCACCTTTGCCATGGATGGATGATGGATCAGCCATGAATATCCACGATTCCGCGCACAGGCGCGCATCGTAATCCGTAGCGCTCTCGCTTTGCATCGGATCAGGCCGAGCCCGGTCCCGTTTCACACTGCATTATTGCGCTCTCTGTCTCGGACAGGGCACGCAACACAACACGAGCTCGCCAGCGCGTCGACCAACGGAATAAAAACGTCACGTCACTCTCAGGAAAGCCGCACGGAGTGGCAGGCGGGGTACGGCGGCGCTGTGTGCGCAGCGCAGTTATGGCGTGCGTCCGACGACCTTCCGTTCCCCGTTCGTCATCCGGGCGTCTGCGCCGCCGGACAGCGACGGCCGGCCGGCAACCAGGTCCGAGCTGACTACGATGTGTCGTGGTCTCGTGGAATATGTTAGATGGCCGGCACAGTACGCACCTACACCTGGTTGCTGGACTTGCTTGCGTCCGAGGACCAAACCCCAGCACCCAACCTGGTCAGGTTTTTCATGAACCGCACCACTCACAAAGATATTGCTTTTACCAAGTGTGCCTCGTTGACTTGGTCTAGGTGATAATAAGGTGCATCATCTACCGAGTTTACCGGAGTTCTTGTACTTAATTCTACATATTATTTCGCACTAAATATTCTAGTATCATGTGAATTTTGTCGACGTTTGCGTAATCATTATATATTCAGAGTTTCAGACATTTCTAGTTTCAACTGCTTGAGCTTATGGCTGCATTCTTTATTGAAAATTTACAAAAGCACAAGGGTCTTGCCCTTAGCCTTAGTTGCAGCAAACGGATGCTTTCTGAGCGAGCCAAGCCAAGGATACAGTTCATCACACTTTTGTTATATAACCCAAACCAAGCTAAGGAAGATTCTTTAATGCCAATTTTGTCAATGTTTGAGTAGTCATATATTCAGAGTTTCAGACATTTCTACTTTGAACTATTCAGATTTATGTTTGCATTCTTTATTGAGAAAGCACATGCGTCTTCCTTATTTTGACCGAGCCAAGCCAAGGATACTTTTCAGCACACTGTTGTCATATACTCCTAGGAGAAGAAACGAGCAGACTCTAAACAAAATGGTGGCCCCTAACAGAATGTATATTCAATTCAATGTTAACATACTCCCTCCGTCCCATAATATAAAAACGTTTTTGACACTTTCAGCACACTGTTGTCATATACTCCTACTTATATTATGGGACGGAGGGAGTAGTTCACTACCCCACTCTGGCATATTATACTTTTTTATTTTTTCTTTAGGTCTGAGCAGCTTGTTTTGGAACCCAGACTTTTCGATCACTTTGCTTAATAAAAGGGCTGCATGCATCACTCTGATGCGCAGAGGCCGGGGGTACTCCTCCTCTTCTAAAAAAAACTACCCCACTCTGGCTGAGTCCTGAGTTAGCACTTTCATGCCACTTATGGCTCTCCAACTTTGTTGGTCCATCCATGCCGTTAGGTCATCATCTGATGTGGTAAACTTTTCGAAAGCATACTTTGATAGTTGTGACCGGAGAGTGAAAGGCATCATACACCAGTCAGCACTCACTAGTGCTGTTTCCATTTCTAGCTCCAACACCAAAACCAATGAGAAAAAGGAAGTTGTTTCATGACCACGCAGATGTAAAGAAGCAAAAGGGCATGGCCTTCCTCCAACGCCAGAATTAATGAAGTTGCATCCCTGTCTGTCGATGTAGGTGAACAATGCTGCCGTGTCCTTCAACGAGATCGACACCAACTCGGTGGAGCACGCGGAGACGGTCCTCAACACCAACTTCTACGGGACCAAGCTGCTGACCGAGGCGCTCCTGCCCCTCTTCCGGCGATCGCCGGCCACCAGCCGGATCCTCAACATCAGCTCGCAGCTTGGCCTTCTTAACGTAAGTGCAAGCATGTTCTTTCAGATCAAATGGATGGTATCTCAAAGTTTGCAAACATGCCGTTGTGGGCTCGACTAGTCGATAACACAATGAAACTATCAAAGTGTGAATGCACGTGGCTAGCTACGTATAGAGACAGATAATTTTCAATTCTATCTCAAACCATATCGCAATCAGCAACGCCAGCAGCTCTACCTAATACCAGTACATTGTCCACTCACGCTCCACAGAATGCATATATGTCCAAATTAAGCCACTCCATTTGAAATACCTAGTCTTTTCTTTCCTTATCGTTGAAAGAGCAAAGGGGGGAAGGTGCAACGTTTTCTTTCCACAAAACTCCAAGTTTGCTTTAGCTCTTCTGTTTAAAGATTCTTCAACCTATATCTGTATACCATTCAATAGTACTGAGTTAAAAAAAAGTACAGAGTTAGGTGTTCAATCCTGCCCACCAGTATATTCTTAGTTAAAAGTGGATCATTCAAAAGGGACCACCCTCGCCTTTTTCTTCCTTATAAATTGTACAAGTTCCAAATTTTTGGTTCCTAGCTTGATCACATGGCAATTGGCAACATATGTCATAAAAAATGATAGTCTGTAAAACAATCATGCACATCTGGACAAGCATGGATGAATGGGAGGGGATTTTTGGGATCTGGATACACAGGAACCCACTTGATAAAATTTACCAAAAACATAAAACAGTACTCCCTCCGTCCCAAAATAACTGTCTCAACTCTAGTACAACTTTATACTAAAGTTAGTACGAAGTGAGACACTTATTTTAAGACGGAGGGAGTATAATATATCTTAATAACAAATGACCATTTGTGACCTGGGTAAAAAAAAGGAAAATGGTAGTGCTACAATTTAAGTTCCAAAGCATAGAAATGTGTTTTTTGGCTAAGCTTTAGAAAGTGGGTACACCTAAACCATCAGTCCATCACCATTCCAATATTTTGCTGGATGACGAGCAAATATAGTGTCAGCTGGCAGTTATGTGAGCTGTGTCAGAGGAACCACAATAGAGGCCAATCTGGTAATGGGTAAGCCGTCTATAGCGTCGGAAGTCAATAGGGTATGAGCAAATCTGGTTCAAGGGCATTATTAGACTGTTGAAACATGGCGGGAACATTCACAAGGGCTTGTCTGCGACGACTAATTTTGCAGAGACAGAAGCTAGTGCGCCCACTGCATGCTCGTAAGCTCACCTAACAGAAAAAAAAGGGAAGTCTCGGCACAGCCGTTTCTATACCTGCACTCATTTCGTCCCTAAGATTGTGGGAAACACACATTGGAACTACGGACATGCGTAATTGTACTACTTAATGAGTACAACTACCATGCCAAGAAAGAAGGGATCATGGAGGTAGAGTGTGCGTGCGTGTATGGGTGAGTGTACGTGTGTATGTATGAACGTATGTACTGTGTTAAAAGAAAGCGATCGACCGTATCTTTGATGCTTGGTGCTGTACGTTTACTCATGCGCAGAAGGTGCGCAACCCGTCGCTGAGGAGGCTGCTGCTGGACGAGGAGACCCTGACGGAGGGCAAGATCGAGGCCATGGTGTCGCAGTTCCTGGCGCAGGTCAAGGACGGGACGTGGGCGGAGCACGGGTGGCCCAAGGTGTGGACGGACTACGCCGTCTCCAAGCTGGCGCTGAACGCCTACACCCGCGTCCTGGCGCGGCGGCTGCAGTCCGGCGGCGAGCGCGTCAGCGTGAACTGCTTCTGCCCCGGGTTCACGCGGACCGACATGACCAAGGGCTGGGGCAAGCGCACCGCCGAGGAGGTGGCCGACTTCGGCGCCCAGCTCGCGCTGCTCCCGCCCGGCGAGCTCCCCACCGGCACCTTCTTCAAGTGGCGCACGCCGCAGCTCTACTCCAAGCTGTGAGAGACGGAGGATCGCACGAGTCCGATGGTGTTCGTCTGTACGTCCCGTGCGTGGTCGATGGTTGCTGGAATTCTAGGCGCCTTGCTGTACGTCCGTGGTGGAGTAAATATCTCGTTTCAGTTTAGCCATCGTTGTTGCTAGTTCGCTGCTGCTCCTACCTAAGTGTACAATAGCTGATAAATCGCTGGTGTTCTGCTCGTCCCATTGCTTTGGATCTTAACACGGCATGGATTCAAGTAGCGTCTCATTGCTTAGCCGTCAGCCCGTCACCAAGATTGTAGAGAACAATGTGAGCCCGTGTAGTGCCATTGTGCCATCTTCCGGGAAATCAAGCAGAAACACCGGCACTGTGTGTGTGGCAACGTCCCCTCTTGGCCAGATGGAGAATAATTTGGATGATCATATCATAGCAGGGGCCGCCTTGGCTAGAAGTAGGGCATCATGTTCGCTTCCTTGCTCCTCGGGAGATCGCCTGTATTCCGTTTGGCATTTATTAATATAAGGGTCAGAGTTTCGATGTTGTACTGATCGCTATGTTGATGTGTTTGTGCCCCCTGTGTAATGCAGTTTATGCAGGAGGCAGATCAAGCCAATACTTGGACATTTCTTTTTCACTTTAGCTATATGCAAGTCAACTGATTTTTAAATTGGGGTAAGCAGTGGTGGGGGCAACCAAATATGAGTAATGGGCCAGTTTTACTAGATATTTGGGCCATTTATCTATAAGCATTCAGAAGATTTTGCATTGGCTGGGGGGCGGCGGCCCAGGTTGGCCCAGCCGAAGCAATAATCCTACATCTACGTAAAGTCTACGAAGACTAACGTAACCTTCCTAACTAATTAACTTCGCCCCCCTGATTTTCAGGTGGGTGGGGCCCCTTCCTCCCCCTTCTCCAATAATAATTACACACGTTGCACTTCACGTAAAACACGTAACATTATTTACTTAAGTGTAACATTGCTCCAGCCGAAGTTCCGCCACTGTGGATAAGTTGATTATCTGACTGTTGGTTCCCTTGTTAAGATTTGTGCTATTTTTTTATTATGTTGTTTCATTGCTACTTAGGCTGGATTTTGACTTGCCCTTATTTAGGGTATGTTGTTTCATTGCTACTTAGGCTGAATTTTGACTTGTCTTTGTTTGGGTAAGTCGATTTTTCATTTAAAACCCATTACACATTGCCTGATTTTTTTTGTATGCATTTTTGCTTTTTGTTCTATTTATTTATTTTAGTTTTTTTCTACATGGGTAATTTTTACATGTTGGATGAGCGAAAATGTATACATGCAAGTGCTATACTGTATGTTTGTAAGTTATATTACAATATGAAAATTACATTGTTATATACTTATTATTTGCATATTAAAAAGTGCAACTTCGGTGCACAAGTTGTGTGAATGTTTTTTTAAGGTTTTCTCTTTCCTTCTTCATAAAGGGTAATACAAATGTCACTAACTCATCTTGTCTTACATAGCTTCACTATTTTGATTTTTTAAGTTTTCATTTTATTTTCTTTATTCTGTGAGGGTAATACCAATGCCGCTAATTCATTCCTTTCTAGGAGACTTCTTTTAGAGAAAGTACTATAGGTTTATTCTTACATAGTATTATAGAAAAAAATAGAATTTTGGTGTAAATTATGTGCAAGTTTTATCATTATTTGTTTTTAAATTTTTATTTTTCTTTCTTCCTAAAGCTTAATACTAAGGCCTCTAATTCATTTTTCTTAAAAACTTCATTATTTTGATTTTTTATTGTTCTTCTTCTTTAAGGGTAATACCAATGTCGCTAGTTTATACCATCTTACAAAACTTCTTCTCAAGAAACAATCACTAGTATATGCATGTTTTTGCATATGATAAAAAAGCAAAATTTCTGTGTAAATTGTGTGCAATTTTTATTTATCTATTTAAATTGTTTTCTTCTGAAAGGGTACTGCCAAGCCACTAATTCATTTTTCCTTAGATTTTTTTACTACTTTGATTTTGTTTTAGTTTTTATTTCTTCTTTAAGTGTAAAAATTACCAATGCCACTATCCTAAAAAAATACCAATGCCGCTAATTCACTCCTTCTAGAAAAGTTATTTCTTACGAAAATTCTACTGTTATAAGCTTATCCTTGCATATTATGAAAAAATAGTTTATGTGTATTTGTTTCTTTTTTTCATATTTTTCTTCTTCTTAAAGGGTGATACGGATGCTACTAATTCATTGTTTATTATTTTGATTTTGTGTTTTTATTTTATCTTCTTCCTTTAGAGAACTATACATATTATATACATGCCTATGTGTTTGATCATCATCCTCATGTGAATATTAATTGAACTCTAACTTCGCATATATAAACAACCCTCATACCGTAGTTAAGTTTCATTAGATCGATTGATCAAAACTTACACACAAAATATAATAGTATAACTAGCTAGCGTGTGTTTTCAGGCAAGGAATACGTATGTCTGAAGTATGCATCACTCTCGATGGTCGCCGCCGGCTAGTGCGCCCTCTTGTCAATGGAAAAAAAGATGTCCGGCAAAAATTCTAAATTCATTGTTTCTTAGAAAACTTTTTTTCTTTATTCATTTATAGTCGTTTTTGTTTTGTGTCTTATCATGTATCAGGTAGTTTTTAGTATGTTTCAAACCAAGCCTAAGTATCTGATGGGCTTTTGTTTTGTGGTTGCAAAATGGTGAGTGCTCCTCTAAAAGAAACGGCTTACCCAAATTGGTGCAAGTCAATTTTGATTCCGAGAAAAATCAACTTACTCAAATTAGTACAAGTCAATTGTGAGTCTGATAAAAATTGTATTGCCCATAAAAAAATTGCAGACGACTTTTTTTCCAACTTAAGGAGCCTCCTGGTACCAATTTCATTGCAACAATGAAACTAATAGTACAACACGGGTGTAATCTGATTCCGATGATTCATTTTTAAAGTTAGCTGACTACATGCACTAAACTACCACAGAGCTGAACGTTTGCCAAAACCTTCACCCAACTATCCTATTATTACATAAAAGCAAACCTCAAAAACAACTCCACCTTCATATGAGGGAGTTGATATGGGGTCTTATTTTTGAGATTGTGGAGATAGAGTGGCTTTAATGCATGACGTGGTATTGATGGCTTCGGCCCAAAGCTAGTAAGGAGATTTATAGTCATCACACATGGTCCTTGCCATCTCTATATGTGTATCATTCTTCTTGTCCGCCACACCATTTTGTTGAGGGAGTATGTCATGGCATATTGGTGTTTGATCCCCCCACCTCATCACTCAACAACTCGTCCATCATGTAATTCTTTAACTCATTGTCATTGTCACTTTGAATTACCATGATCTCTTGATTGTGTTGATGTTGAGTTTCTTCGGCAAATTTGATGGTATCATGGTTTTCATCCTTAGTCTTGGGAAAGAACACCCATGTATATCTTGTATAGTTGTCAAGAATGACAAGGCAAAAACCTTGTCACACCTAAACTGTCATAAGATGAAGGTTCAAAGAGATTCAAATGAAGGAGCTTAAAAGGCCTCGCCACTGTTATGATAGTCACTGTCTTATCCTTCTTCCATGTAGCTTGCTGGCAATACAAGCGGTACAAACTCACACTTGGGCAAAAATTCACATCTTTAGTTCGAGAATGTGCTAGCCCTTTAGAAGAGATTGTAAATTCTCATACCCACGTGGGCTAGCCTATGACACAATAGCCACCCCACATCGGCCTTGGCCATTAGTCATGTTACAAGATGTGAGCTCTGTTCCGAGAAATCATCCACATAAAGGTTGTCTTTAACATGCCCAACAAAGACCACTTTGACATTATCTCTTCTAAAGGTCGTCATATGAAATTCACCAAAATGAGAATCATAAGCGACACATGCCAATTGAATAGTGGAAAGTAAATTGTAGTGGAGGGATTGGATAAGCATGACTTTCGAAAGTGAAGCATCACTACAGATTACCACCTTTACCAAAACCAATACCTCGATGTTCGAGGAGGACTTGAGTGCATCTACGAACTCCATGAGCATATCCCTCTCCAAGATCATATTTGTGCATCCACTATCGATCACACATTGAGCTCCACCATATGTATAGTCCTACATGAATCAAGCCTTGATTACATGTACTCATTTCTTAATGGGCCTAGAGTGTTAGAAGCAAGTTTCTTAGGAACTCAAATAGTCCAAGCATAATCATCATAGTTAGTGCGCACAAATTTAGCATATGGGTACCCATCCTTACCTTTCATAAGGACATAAGATGGATTGTTGTTTCCGACCAAGTCATTGAGAGTAGCATTGTCCCTAATGTCATTACTCCCCCAACCTTTGTTGGGGAACGTAGCAGAATTTTAAAATTTTCTACGCATCACCAAGATCAATCTATGGAGTCATCTAGCAACGAGGGAGAGAGGAGTGCATCTACATACCCTTGTAGATCACGAGCGGAAGCGTTCAAGAGAACGGGGTTGATGGAGTCGTACTCGACGTTCGACGTGATCCAAATCACCGATGACCTAGTGCCGAACGGACGGCACCTCCGTGTTCAACACATGTACGGTTAGGAAGACGTCTCCTTCTCTTGATCCAGCAAGGGGGAAGGAGAGGTTGATGAAGATCCAGCAGCACGACGGCGTGGTGGTGGATGCAGCAGAATCCCGGCAGGGCTTCGCCAAGTGCAAGCGGGGAGGAGAGGTGTTATGGAGGGAGAGGGAGGCTCCAAGAGCAAGGCTACGGCTGCCCTCCCTCCCCCCTCTTTATATAGGGGCCTTGGGGGGGCGCCGGCCCTAGGAGATGGATCTCCAAGGGGGCGGCGGCCAAGGGGTGGCTTCCCCCCCAAGCCATGTGGGGGGGCGCCCCCACCCCTAGGGTTTCCCAACCCTAGGCACATGGGAGGCCCAAGGGGGGGCGCACCAGCCCACTAGGGGCTGGTTCGCCTCCCAATTCAGCCCATGGGCCTCCGGGATGGGTGGCCCCACCTGGTGGACACCCCGGCCCCCTCCGGCGGTCCCGGTACAATACCGCGACCCCGAAACCTTCCCGATGGCCGAAACTGTACTTCCTATATATAAATTTACCTCCGGACCATTCCGGAACTCCTCGTGACGTCCGGATCTCATCCGGGACTCCGAACAACTTTCGGGTTAGTGCATACTAATATCTCTACAACCCTAGCGTCACCGAACCTTAAGTGTGTAGACCCTACGGGTTCAGGAGACATGCAGACATGACCGAGACACCTCTCCGGTCAATAACCAATAGCGGGATCTGGATACCCATGTTGGCTCCCACATGCTCCATGATGATCTCATCGGATGAACCACGATGTCGAGGATTCAATCAATCCGTATACAATTCCCTTTGTCAATCAGTACGATACTTGCCCGAGATTCAATCATCGGTATCCCGATACCTTGTTCAATCTCGTTACCGGCAAGTCACATTACTCGTGCTGTAATGCATGATCCCGTGACCAACCACTTGATCACATTGAGCTCATTATGATGATGCATTACCGAGTGGGCCCAGAGATACCTCTCCGTCATACGGAGTGACAAATCCCAGTCTCGATTCGTGCCAACCCAATAGACACTTTCGGAGATACCTCTAAAGTACCTTTATAGTCACCCAGTTGCGTTGTGACGTTTGCGTTTGGCACACCCAAGGCACTCCTACGGTATCCGGGAGTTGCACAATCTCATGGTCTAAGGAAATGATACTTGACATTCAGAAAAGCTACAACAAACGAACTACACAATCTTTGAGCTAAGCTTAGGATTGGGTCTTGTCCATCACATCATTCTCCTAATGATGTGATCCCGTGATCAATGACATCCAATGTCCATAGTCAGGAAACCATGACTATCTTTTGATCAACGAGCTAGTCAACTAGAGGCTCACTAGGGACGTGTTGTGGTCTATGTATTCACACATGTATTACGATTTCCGGATAACACAATTATAGCATGAACAATAGACAATTATCATGAACAAAGAAATATAAAAATAACCATTTTATTATTGCCTCTAGGTCATATTTCCAATAGTCTCCCACTTGCACTAGAGTCAATATTCTAGTTACATTGTGATGAATCAAACACCCATGCAGTTCTGGTGTTGATCATGTTTTGCTCTAGGGAGAGGTTTAGTCAACGGATCTGCTACATTCAGGTCCGTATGTACTTTACAAATCTCTATGTCTCCATTTTAAACACTTTTACGAATGGAGTTGAAGCAACGCTTGATATGCCTGGTCTTCCTATGAAACTTGGGCTCCTTGGCAAGGGCAATAGCTCCAGTGTTGTCACAGAAGAGAGTCATCGGGCCCGACGCATTGGGTATGACTCCTAGGTTGGTAATGAACTCCTTCACCCAGACTGCTTCTTGTGCTGCCTCCGAGGCTGCCATGTACTCTGCTTCACATGTAGATCCCGCCACAACGCTTTGCTTGCAACTGCACCAGCTTACTGCCCCACCATTCAAAATATACACGTATCCGGTTTGTGACTTAGAGTCATCCAGATCTGTGTCGAAGCTAGCATCGACGTAACCCTTTACGACGAGCTCTTCGTCACCTCCATAAACGAGAAACATTTCCTTAGTCCTTTTCAGGTACTTCAAGATATTCTTGACCGCTGTCCAGTGTTCCATGCCGGGATTACTTTGGTACCTTCCTACCAAACTTACGGCAAGGTTTACATCAGGTCTGGTACACGGCATAGCATACATGATAGACCCTATGGCCGAGGCATAGGGGACGACACTCATCTTTTCTCTATCTTTTGCCGTGGTCGGGCATTGAGCCGTGCTCAATCTCGTACCTTGCAATACAGGCAAGAACCCCTTCTTTGACTGATCCATTTTGAACTTCTTCAATATCTTGTCAAGGTACGTACTCTGTGAAAGACCAATGAGGCGTCTCGATCTATCTCTATAGATCTTGATGCCTAATATATAAGCAGCTTCTCCAAGGTCCTTCATTGAAAAACACTTGTTCAAGTAGGCCTTTATGCTTTCCAAGAATTCTATATCATTTCCCATCAACAGTATGTCATCCACATACAATATGAGAAATGCTACAGAGCTCCCACTCACTTTCTTGTAAATGCGGGCTTCTCCATAAGTCTGCATAAACTCAAACGCTTTGATCATCTCATCAAAGCGAATGTTCCAACTCCGAGATGCTTGCACCAGCCCATAAATTGAGCGTTGGAGCTTGCACACCTTGTCAACATTCTTAGGATCGACAAAACCTTCCGGCTGCATCATATACAATTCTTCCTTAAGGAAACCATTAAGGAATGCCGTTTTGACATCCATTTGCCGTATTTCATAATCATAGAATGCAGAAATTGCTAACATGATTCGGACGACCTTCTGCTTCGCTATGGGTGAGAAAGTCTCATCGTAGTCAACCCCTTGAACTTGTCGATAACCCTTAGCGACAAGGCGAGCTTTATAGATGGTCACATTACCATTCGCGTGTGTCTTCTTCTTAAAGATCCATTTATTTTCTATGGCTCGCCGGTCAACGGGCAAGTCAGTCAAAGTCCACACTTCGTTTTCATACATGGATCCTATCTCGGATTTCATGGCTTCCAGCCATTTGTCGGAATCCGGGCCCGCAATTTCTTCTTCATAGTTCGAAGGTTCACCGTTGTCTAACAACATGATTTCCAAGACAGGGTTGCCGTACCACTCTGGTGCGGAACGTGTCCTTGTGGACCTACGAAGTTCAGTAGCAACTTGATCTGAAGTTTCATGATCATCACCATCAACTTCCTCTCTAGTCGGTGCAGGCACCTCAGGAACATTTTCTTGAGCTGCGCCACTTACCGGTTCAAGAGGTAATACTTCATCAAGTTCCACCTTCCTCCCACTTATTTCTTTCGAGAGAAACTCTTTCTCTAAAAAGGACCCATTCTTGGCAACAAAGATCTTGCCTTCGGATCTGAGGTAGAAGGTATACCCAACAGTTTCTTTAGGGTATCCTATGAAGACGCATTTTTCCGACTTGGGTTCGAGCTTTTCAGGTTGAAGTTTCTTGACATAAGCATCGCATCCCCAAACTTTTAGAAACGACAGCTTAGGTTTCTTCCCAAACCATAATTCATACGGTGTCGTCTCAACGGATTTCGACGGAGCCCTATTTAAAGTGAATGCGGCAGTCTCTAAAGTATAGCCCCAAAATGATAGCGGTAAATCGATAAGAGACATCATAGATCGCACCATATCTAATAGAGTGCGATTACGATGTTCGGACACACCATTACGCTGAGGTGTTCCAGGCGGCGTTAGTTGTGAAACTATTCCATATTTTCTTAAGTGTGTGCCAAATTCGTGACTCAAGTATTC
The DNA here is from genome assembly GCF_003073215.2 of Triticum urartu. NCBI lineage: Eukaryota > Viridiplantae > Streptophyta > Magnoliopsida > Poales > Poaceae > Triticum > Triticum urartu. The sequence continues at coordinate 583,161,878 of NC_053023.1, read as the reverse complement.
TCCCCCATGATCTGATCGCAAAAACTTGATTTTCCTGTCACGTTGATTCTCAACCTTACTCTGAAATTCCTTGAACTTTTCAAAGGTCTCAGACTTGTGTTTCATTAAGTAGACATACCCATATCTACTCAAGTCATCAGTAAGGGTGAGAACATAACGATAGCCATCGCGAGCCTCAACACTCATTGGACCGCACACATCAGTATGTATGATTTCCAATAAGTTGGTTGCTCGCTCCATTGTTCCTGAGAACGGAGTCTTTGTCATTTTACCCATGAGGCATGGTTCGCATGTGTCAAATGATTCGTAATCAAGAGACTCTAAAAGTCCATCTGCATGGAGCTTCTTCATGCGTTTGACACCTATGTGACCAAGGCGGCAGTGCCACAAGTATGTGGGACTATCATTATCAATCTTACATCTTTTGGTATGCACACTATGAATATGTGTAGCATTACGCTCGAGATTCATTAAGAATAAACCATTCACCATCGGAGCATGACCATAAAACATATCTCTCATATAAATAGAACAACCATTATTCTCGGATTTAAATGAGTAGCCATCTCGAATTAAACAAGATCCTGATACAATGTTCATGCTCAAAGCTGGCACTAAATAACAATTATTGAGGTTTAAAACTAATCCCGTAGGTAAATGTAGAGGTAGCGTGCCGACGGCGATCACATCGACCTTGGAACCATTCCCGACGCGCATCGTCACCTCGTCCTTCGCCAGTCTCCGTTTATTTCGCAGCTCCTGCTTTGAGTTACAAATGTGAGCAACCGCATCGGTATCAAATACCCAGGAGCTACTACGAGTGCTGGTAAGGTACACATCAATTACATGTATATCACATATACCTTTCGTGTTGCCGGCCTTCTTGCCCGCTAAGTATTTGGGGCAGTTCCGCTTCCAGTGACCACTTCCCTTGCAATAAAAACACTCAGTCTCGGGCTTGGGTCCATTCTTTGGCTTCTTCCCGGCAGCTTGCTTACCGGGCGCGGCAACTCCCTTGCCGTCCTTCTTGAAGTTCTTCTTACCCTTGCCTTTCTTGAACTTAGTGGTTTTATTCACCATCAACACTTGATGTTCCTTTTTGACTTCTACCTCTGCTGATTTCAGCATTGCAAATACTTCAGGAATGGTCTTTTCCACCCCCTGCATATTGAAGTTCATCACAAAGCTCTTGTAGCTCGGTGGAAGCGACTGAAGGATTCTGTCAATGACTGCGTCATCCGGGAGATTAACTCCCAGCTGAGTCAAGCGGTTATGCAACCCAGACATTTTGAGTATGTGCTCACTGACAGAACTATTTTCCTCCATCTTACAGCTGAAGAACTTGTCGGAGACTTCATATCTCTCGACCCGGGCATGAGCTTGAAAAACTATTTTCAGCTCTTCGAACATCTCATATGCTCCGTGTCTCTCAAAACGCTTTTGGAGCCCCGGTTCTAAGCTGTAAAGTGTTCTGCACTGAACGAGGGAGTAATCATCAGCACGTGTCTGCCAAGTGTTCATAACGTCTTGGTTCTGTGGGACGGGTGCGTCACCTAGCGGTGCTTCTAGGACATAATCTTTCTTGACAGCTATGAGGATGATCCTCAGGTTCCGGACCCAGTCTGTATAGTTGCTGCCATCGTCTTTCAGCTTGGTTTTCTCTAGGAACACGTTGAAGTTGAGGACAACGTGGGCCATTTTATCTACAAGACATATTGTAAAGATTTTAGACTAAGTTCATGATAATTAAGTTCATCTAATCAAATTATTCAATGAACTCCCACTCAGATAGACATCTCTCCAGTCATCTAAGTATAACATGATCCGAGTTAACTAGGCCGTGTCCGATCATCACGTGAGACGGACTAGTCAACATCGGTGAACATCTTCATGTTGATCGTATCTTCTATACGACTAATGCTCGACCTTTCGGTCTACTGTGTTCCGAGGCCATGTCTGTACATGCTAGGCTCGTCAAGTTAACCTAAGTGTATTGCGTGTGTAAATCTGTCTTACATCCGTTGTATTCGAACGTTAGAATCTATCACACCCGATCATCACGTGGTGCTTCGAAACAACGAACCTTCGCAACGGTGCACAGTTAGGGGGAACACTTTCTTGAAATTGTTACGAGGGATCATCTTATTTAAGCTACCGTCGTTCTAAGCAAATAAGATGTAAAACATTATAAACATCACATGCAATCAAATAGTGACATGATATGGCCAATATCATTTGCTCCTTTGATCTCCATCTTCGGGGCTCCATGATCATCGTTGTCACCGGCATGACACCATGATCTCCATCATCATGATCTCCATCGTCGTGTCTTCTTGAAGTTGTCTCGTCATCTATTACTTCTACTACTATGGCTAACGCTTTAGCAATAAAGTAAAGTAATTACATGACGTTTATGTTGACACGCAGGTCATAAATAAATAAAGACAACTCCTATGACTCCTGCCGGTTGTCATACTCATCGACATGCAAGTCGTGATTCCTATTACAAGAACAAGATCATCTCATACATCACATATATCATTCATCACATCCTTTGGCCATATCACATCACAAAACACTTGCTGCAAAAACAAGTTAGACGTCCTCTAATTGTTGTTGCAAATTTTTTACGTGGCTGCTATAGGTTTCTAGCAAGAACATTTCTTACCTACGCCAAAACTACAACATGAATTGCCAATTTCTATTTACCCTTCATAAGGACCCTGTTCATCGAATCCGATCCGACTAAAGTGGGAGAGACAGACACCCGCCAGCCACCTTATACAACTAGTGCATGTCAGTCGGTGGAACCGGTCTCACGTAAGCGTACGTGTAAGGTTGGTCCGGGCCGCTTCATCCCACGATGCCGCCGAATCAAGATAAGACTAGTAACGGCAAGAAAATTGACAATATCGATGCCCACAACTACTTTGTGTTCTACTCGTGCATAGTAACTACGCATAGACCTAGCTCATGATGCCACTATTGGGGAACGTAGCAGAATTTTAAAATTTTCTACGCAGCACCAAGATCAATCTATGGAGTCATTTAGCAACGAGGGAGAGAGGAGTGCATCTACATACCCTTGTAGATCACGAGCGGAAGCGTTCAAGAGAACGGGGTTGATGGAGTCATACTCGACGTGATTCAAATCACCGATGACCTAGTGCCGAACGGACAGCACCTCCGCGTTCAACACACGTACGGTTGGGAGACGTCTCCTCCTTCTTGATCCAGCAAGGGGGAAGGAGAGGTTGATGAAGATCCAGCAGCACGACGGCGTGGTGGTGGAAGCAACGGTGATCTCGGCAGGGCTTCGCCAAGCGCTGGGAGACGGAGGAGTGTCACGGGAGGGAGAGGGAGAGGCCAGGGGCTTAGGTGCGGCTGCCCTCCCTCCCCCCACTATATATAGGGTGCCTAGGGGGCGCCGGCCCTAGGAGATCCAATCTCCTAAGGGGGGCGGCGGCCAAGGGGGTGCCTTGCCCCCCAAGGCAAGGGTGGCGCCCCCACCCCTAGGGTTTCTAACCCTAGGCGCAGGGGGAGGCCCAAGGGGGGGCGCACCAGCCCACTAGGGGCTGGTTCCCCTCCCACTTCAGCCCATGGGGCCCTCCGGGATAGGTGGCCCCACCCGGTGGACCCCTGGGACCCTTCCGGTGGTCCCAGTACAATACCGGTGACCCCAAAACTTTCCCGATGGCCGAAACTGGACTTCCTATATATAAATCTTTACCTCCGGACCATTTCGGAACTCCTCGTGACGTCCAGGATCTCATCCGGGACTCCGAACAACTTTCGGGTTACCGTGTGCTAATATCTCTACAACCCTAGCGTCACCGAACCTTAAGTGTGTAGACCCTACGGGTTCGGGAGACATGCAGACATGACCGAGAAGGCTCTCCGGTCAATAACCAACAGCGGGATCTGGATACCCATGTTGGCTCCCACATGCTCCACGATGATCTCATCGGATGAACCACGATGTCGAGGATTCAATCAATCCGTATACAATTCCCTTTGTCAATCGGTACGTTACTTGCCCGAGACTCGATCGTCGGTATCCCAATACCTTGTTCAGTCTCGTTACCGGCAAGTCACTTTACTCGTACCGTAATGCATGATCCCATGATCAATCACTTGATCACTTTGAGCTCATTATGATGATGCATTACCGAGTGGGCCCAGAGATACCTCTCCGTCATACGGAGTGACAAATCCTAGTCTCGATTCGTGCCAACCCAACAGACACTTTCGGAGATACCTGTAATGTACCTTTATAGTCACCCAGTTACGTTGTGACGTTTGGCACACCCAAGGCACTCCTACGGTATCTGGGAGTTGCACAATCTCATGGTCTAAGGAAATGATACTTGACATTCAGAAAAGCTACAGCAAATGAACTACACGATCTTTGGGCTAAGCTTAGGATTGGGTCTTGTCCATCACATCATTTTCCTAATGATGTGATCCCGTTACCAATGACATCCGATGTCCATAGTCAGGAAACCATGACTATCTTTTGATCAACGAGCTAGTCAACTAGAGGCTCACTAGGGACGTGTTGTGGTCTATGTATTCACACATGTATTACGATTTCCGGATAACACAATTATAGCATGAACAATAGACAATTATCATGAACAAAGAAATATAATAATAACCATTTTATTATTGCCTCTAGGGCATATTTCCAACAACCTTATCCTTCATCTTCTCCCTTTGGTTGTGCCCTTCTTGGACAAAGGCAATTATTTGAGGTTGGGGATGGGCATCTTTCCTTCTTCTTGTTCTGCTTGCTCTACTTCTGCTTCTTGGACAAGGGATCATCAAGTCCCCTCCTTGGCAAAGCATTTCTTTTGATTTCTTGATAGGTCATTTAAGCTCTTTTCACCCCAGATACAAGACACAAGGCCCTTCTAGAGTTGAGCTTCCAAATTCTCCTTCTCCTCAAGGAGTGATGCATTGTCGAGTGAAGAAGTATAGGCACCAAAGTTATATTAATTAATGGGAGGAGTGGCGCTGAGTGACTTAAAGACGATAGCGTGCGCATAATACTCGGTGAGAGCTATGAGCTCACCCTTGACAGGATTAGAGCTTTTCTCAAGGAGCTCATAATCCTCAACGGGTTTAACATGGTCAACTTGAAGATATGCATGTTTAGATTCTTCGATCGATTCCAGGGTTTAACAAAGGCGGCTACGACTATGAGACGCTGCTCCTTAGGAACATGTATATGAAGACTTTTCGACTGTCATCGATAGGGTTAGGCCGACTCCGGTATGAGAGCGGTATTATCTCGTTTGAAAAAAAAAGGCGTCCTGGGATTTTTCAAGCTGTTTGCCCGTGATTCTTTTTTTTTTCAGGACTTGTTTGCCCGTGACCGAAGAGTCCAAACGAGATTTGTTAGCGACGGCCGCCGCGGGGGGATCCCCGATTCCCGGGCTCAGAACAAGCCCACGGGCTTTGTTTAATCAGGATGGCCCACGCTTTAAAAAACTAGTACTAGTAGGAGCATGCTCTAGTTCGCTACTACTCCTAATTCCGGAAAGCGAACGCCGGAAGGGCCCACTCTACCATAGGCGCGAAAAGGTTAAGCTGGACGTGAAAGCAGGTGGGCCCGCTGCCGGCGCCGCTACATGCTAGTAGGAGTAGCACCACCACTAATCACACTAACCCCTCAAAAAAAAACCCACTAATCACACTATTCGTCGTTCACTGCTGACTGCTGAGAGACGAGACCAGCTTGGTCTGCTTTTCCAGCCGAAAAGAAGCGCAAGAAACATCAATCATGCACGCCTACAGCCTACTCGTACCACAATCCTTTTGTTTAGTGAGGCGGATTGGTTCAGATTATGCTATGTTATTCGCGGCGTGTAGAGCTGTTTGCACGCCAATATTGTAGCCGCCTCGCGCCTGCCCAAGCGTACCACACACCGGCATATAACTCGCTCTCGAGAATGTGGTGATTGCGACGGGTCGGCCGAACCTTCCTTCCTTGCCGATACACGGCAGCGCGTCAGCTGCCGGCCCAGCTCACGATCTGATCTTTCCTCGAAATGGCCGTTTCGACGGTGGCGCGCGCGCTCCCGAGGTGCGCGCACTGCATTTGCATGACGGGCCAGTTCGCGAGCTCTCGCCGGGCAAGGCACGCCGGGAGCGCGCGCGGCGCGTCGGTGTTTTGACCGCCGGCCGGCCGGCGGGCGCTGTCCGGTCTCGTTCTCAACGTTCGGCCCTTAATTGGGCTGCTCGTAGCACGTCTGCGGCGCCCAACGGCAGGCAGGGCTCGTATCCTCCCGGTTGTTCATACTTGATGCCGATCACACGTACGCGCATTTACCTCCATCCACTGAACCGATCCGATTAAATGCCTGGCCGAGGCGGCTCTGGCTGGCTCCCTCGCCGTCACGCGGGGCCCTGCGCGGGCGTTAGCCGTTGCGTCGGTTGCTCTTGCTCGGCCGTTCGTCCGGTACCTACCACAGCGCTTTCACTTTGCCGGCGGCCGGGCCGGGCCAGAGCGAAATGGCACGCAGCAAAAGCGAGATGCAGAATCAGAAGCAGAAACACACACAGCAAATGACACGAAGGCACCAAACGTCGCGTGCACCAGTAAAAACATCGCTGCTCAAATTTGTTCATGCGTGACATGATATCGACAACAACACAAGTGAGTGAGAGAGAACAAAAGGAAAACGACGAGGGGTGAGTGAGTGAGTGAGTGAACGGGAAGCGAGCAAGGGGAAGGAAGCTTCACGCCACGCCGGTGCTACGCTACCGACGCCCGCTTCCGCTCCCGCTGTTGCGTCTCCGCCACCGCCTCGTCGTCGCCCTCCGACTCCGACTCCGCCAGCACCATCCGGCGGAGCGGGCTGGGGCCCAGGCGCCGGCGCTTGGCCGCCGTGGCGTGCCGCCGCCGGATCACCTCCATCTGGTTCCGCCGCCGCGTGGCGCCCTCGTCCACCACGAACCGCCGCATCAGGTGGTCGTCCGTCAGCGACTTGCCGCGGAACACCGGCCGCCGCGCGGCCTCCCCGCCGCCCGCCGCCCCGCGGTGCGGCTCAGCGCCCGGCGGCGGGGCCACCAGCGGGCTGGCGTTGGCGTTCGCGCCGCACCCGGACGCCGACGCCGACGACGCGCGCGGGTAGCTGTAGCTGCGGCGCGGCGCCACGTCGCCCGGCTGGAAGTAGAGCGACGGCTCGTTGTAGGAGGAGATGGGCGCGCAGAGGCAGACGCGCGTGAACGACGCCGCCACGTTCAGCGACGACGACTTGCGCAGCCTCCCCGGCCCGGCCGGCGCCGGCGCCGCCGCAGCCTTGCCGGTGGCCGACACCCCCGCCGCCGCGGCCGCCTTCGTCGTCGTCGGCGCCCCCGCCGGCTGCTTCCAGATGAGGAGCAGCAGCTCCACCGCGCGCTGGTACCACGGCGACTTCTTGGACAGGCCTCTCGCTCTGCCGTCTTTCGATCTGCATGCAAGCCATCACGTCAGCCGACACCAACTCCAAAAATATCAAAACATGAGCGCGCGCGCACACACGCGAGCTGGCTCACAGGATCGATGGGACATGGGAGGGGGTGCGTACCTTGGTTGGTGTGTGTTCTTGGCCATGTTTTGCAGCAAGAGGTGGTGGAGGAACATCTGGGCCGGCGCGCGCGGGGAGAAGGCGGTGAGGAGTTGAACCGAGGTCACATCAGGCTGTCACATTCCCTACTGGCATGCGATGCGAGTGAGAGGATCCATGGTCATGCGAGCACTGGGGCTGGAGTTAGTTAAGTTAAGGCCTGGAGACGAGGGGCAGTTTGGTCTCGTTGCTCCGGGCTGCACTTGGAGCAGTACACCGCAGGAGCATGTCGAAGTTCTCTGGAGGGAATAAGGCTTTTTTCAGGGGACCATTCCAAAACTTTGTTTTTTGAGGGTGACCATACCAAAACTTAACTCCGGAACAGGAAGACCCAGTATGTACTCTGGGCCTGTGGTGGGGCAGGGAACTGAATTACCACTGAAGATTTGATGATGGTGCTATGTAACGTCACACTGAAAAGTGTGTGTGCAATGCAAAACATACATACGATTGATGTACCCTGTTCACCAAGTCCGCATGAGCCGTCAATTTTTAACTTAAGGTCCAATGGCTGGTAGGAGTGTTACTTACGTTCAGATTTGACAGTGTCGTGGACATCATGCCTGAGGGTGCCTGATACGCTGATGCCTATATTTAAGGTGAGGGGCTATTTTTAAGGTGCCTTTCACTTCTGCAATTTAGGAAACAGATTATAGCGCCCTTAAACCTCAAAGGCGAATTAAGGAAACACATAACTATTAAAGATTGATGTTATATATTTCTTCCAGATTTGGTTTCATCACAATTTGACAAAGCAACAAGATGCGCTGATTTATTTTGGGCACCGCTAGGCGCCGGTCGAAACCCACCCACCCAGGTCGGTCGCATCAACTCATACAGGGAGAGGAGAGTAGCAACGAGCACCGTCGTCCCCTCCCCCCCC